>NC_137883.1:5060378-5087878 GCF_963924005.1 Protomyctophum bolini | reverse complement strand
CGTCCGTTTGCCGCGAACCTTTGCACGCAAAATATATATTTTTCCACCACTGTCTTCCACCAGCCCATGAAGCCTCTGAAAGCCGCCGCCACCACCTCCCAGCCGGTGCTGAGCGTGGCCCAGATCGAGACCATCTTCTTCAAGGTGCCCGAGCTCTACGAGAGCCACAAGGAGTTCTACGACTGCCTGCTGCCGCGCGTCCAGCAGTGGAGCCACCACCAGAGGGTCGGCGACCTCTTCCAGAAGCAGGTATACTGTACTGTACTGTACGGTACGGTCGTCGTATTGCCAGTCGTTGTGTGTGTACTGTCCGTGCAGAGTTGGTCAGTCACCGACTATAGACTGGAACTCACTCAGGGCCGGTTCTAGGCATAGGCGAACTAGGCGGTCGCCTAGGGCCTCAACCACTGAGGGGGCCTCGTCACAGGGAGAAGATTTTTTTTTTTCATGTATCCCTTACATGGGCTACTGGACACATGTGGCCCCCACCTAGCTTCTTAATTTTGATCTCAAAGTGCACCAGATTGAAGCATTTTCATGGCAAATTTACAATTTTTATCCGGCGTGGCAAAGCAGGAGGGGGGGGGCCTCTGTATAATATGTTGCCTAGGGCCTCAAAAGGCCTAGAACCGGTACTGAACTCACTATATGCTTTCTATGGCATAAAAAGGAAAGGAAAGGTACCATGTTTACCCAGGGTAACTGGACTATAAGCTCAAGAACTTGTTTATACAGCCAGGCCCCTGCTCATAGAACATTTCATGGTAGGGGTTCAATCAATGCCTTGTCCATTAAGGGCACTTCAGCGGTGGTAATTTTAACGTGCCGGTTCCGGGGATACGAACTATAGCGACCTTTCCGATATCAAGACCGCTCCGCAAACCGTTCGGCTAACCGCTGCCTCTAAATATGCATATATACGTATGCAGCTCCCGGCAGGATCCGCCGGGAGAAACTATAGACCCAGCTGCAGGACATGAGACTAATAATTTGAGCGACAGAGAGAGAGAGAGAGAGAGGAGTGTGTGTATACAATGTGTGTGCGCCAATTTAACAAAGGTGCAGACGATCAATAATCAGCAGAGAGGGAGCGACCTTTGCGCTACTCTAATGCCTCGGCCCCCGGACTTTTTTCTTTTCTCCCTGGAAATAGAAACGTCTGGGTTCCCGAGGCTAGTCGCCAACATGTATACGTATACACTCTTCCAGAAACGGGTACGGTCGTATGCCAGTCGTGTCATGTCCGACTGTGTCCGTGCATTGTTTTTGTCGACTGAAACGAAGAGGAAAAAATGTTTGTCGACTACATTCTTTTCGCTGAGGAAAACTAAATGAAAACTATAAGCCATGATGGCTAAAACTATACGCTAAAAGTATTGACAATTTCGTCAACACATAGAAACTAGACTTAACGCGTTAGGACGGGACTAGTGCATGGGGTTCTCAACCCGTGGGTCGCGGCCCCTCGGGGGGGTCGCCAAATTAGTTTGGGCGGTCCCCAAATTATATAAAATAAAATAAAAAGATTATTATTATTTATTCTTTTGCAACTGAATGGCTGGAAAGTGGAAATGAAGAGTTTACATATAGTACACATATACTGTACACCTTCCCTAATGATTATATCTGGTTTCAGTATTTATTCATGGTGTATTGTCTCTATTATTAAGGTTATTAAAGTAAATTTATATTGGGGGTAGGGAGGGGGCGGGGCGGGGGTCCCGAGACATTGCCATACTTGCCAACACACATACTTGGTTGCGTGTTGAAAATAGCCGATCTACAAGCTCACAACGCGGTCGCGCTGCAACGCGTTGTGAGCTTGTAGATCGGCTAAGTGTAATATCGACTAAATGAACTGCAGATGTAGTCTACTAAAATCGCATGGCATTTTTAGTCGACTAAAACTAGACTAACAATAAAACATTCCATGCAGGTGACTATGACTAAATATGACTAACTAAAGTTTCATCCCAAAGACTATATAAAACTAAAATAGATGTCTGCTGCCAAAAACAACATGCACACTGCACTGCTGGGTCACCAACATGTCCGCACACGGACACAATGTGTCCACGGCAATGAATTGGTCTTGTCCACATGTTTTACACGCCATTATAATGAATGTTCTGCTTTTGATCATATAACGACCCACTCTAATACTGAATGAAAATGAAGCAGGGACCCCATGCTGTATGTAACTGACACACACACACACACACACACACACACACACACACACACACACACACACACACACAGTCACACACACACACGTGTGTGTGCAGACGTGTGTCACAATGCTCTCTTTCCAGAGCATCAGTACACTGCATTCTTTGTGTCTCAAAGAAGCTGCTATAAATAGACGGCATAATGTGAGTCAAAGTCTAGCTCTCTCTCTCTCTCTCTCTCTCTCTCTCTCTCTCTCGCTCGCCCCCTATTAACTTCTCATAGCATGGCCCCTCAGGGTGTATACTCTAAACTGAGGAAGGGATTATTTAATTTGTCTCTCAGCGAGGAAGAGGAGGAGGAGGAGGAGGAGGAGGAAGAAGCAGCACATGGCTGGGGTGAAATCCAATGTTTTAGCCATGCTGTTATATATATATTTAGTTCAATAACGGATCCGTATAATGTGCTGCCCCCATCACCGTTTGTCTTTGTGCCACCTTTGTTGAGCTAATGCACCAAACGAGGCCCGACAATGTGTTGTTGGATCATGGAATAATGTCTAAGAACCGACGATCATCACTTTTCCCCTTTTTTCCAGTGGCGGCCTTAATATATACGTTTCAATCGTTTCAATTCAAATGGGCCTCGAGCCTCCAGGGGACAAAAATAAATAAAAGTAGTAGTAGTAGTAGTAGTAGTAGTATAGAGGGTATGCGCATGCTTAAAGTGAATGGCACATCGAGTGGCAAAGCAACATGCAAAGTGAGTTTAACATCGTTTAACGTTGTTTAATGCAATCGGATGGGACTTTTCTGTTTGGATGCATTGGGCTGTCATGGCCAGAAAGTAGTTTTTTGCCACTCAGTATATAGGCATTCCTGCATAACTTCCGGGTTTGATGATGATGTCACGCACATACGTACCCTCTATTGTAAGTGATATTGCATTGCATCGCAGCCTTCCAGCCCTGCCCAGTGCTGAGAGTTGCGATTGCATCATTGCTATACCTTACAGTCATTTCAAGACAAAGTCAAATTGTTTACTTAATCGAGCTGCTTTTGTGTAATTTTTCTACTTGGCTGTGCTGTGTGCTTGTTCGTGCTTTGAAGTCCGATAATAATTCACACTGACGCACCAGAAAAATGAAAAGAAAAAAGAAAAGTATGACGTCATGAACGGGGCCTCCCGATCCTTAAGGCCGACCCTGCCTATTTACCCCGCTTCTCTCTCTCTCTCTCTCTCTCTCTCTCTCTCTCTCTCTCTCTCTCTCTCTCTCTCTCTCTCTCCACACAAACACACACACACACACACACACACACACATTGTGCGCACACGCATGCACACAACGCCCAATTCCTTCCCCTCTCCTGCTGTCCTTTCCAGACAGGAGCTAAACTGTAAACAAAAATCCCTCTATTAGGAAAAATGAGTTCAAGTCCGTTGCTCTCCCCAGGTTGGCGGAGGTTGTGTGTAGAGCCCAGGGTCACATTAGATAATTGACACAGGGGTGAAAAATGGGGTTACAAAATCATTGGATAAAAATGATATAAAAAATTAAAAATAAAATAGCTGATCTACAAGCTCGTTCAATGCACTCGGCGCTATGAGCTTGTAGGTCTGCTATTTTTTCAATAGCTAAAGCATAACATGATGCTTAAAACACCAAAAGCCCTGAATGGTTTAAAAAGCGCTTAATAGCAATTATTTCAGCGACAATTAATCATCAAGATTTAATAATCATGACAGCCCTAGAGAGAGATGAGGGAGAGAGGATTCACCACTTGAACCCTAGCTTCCTTGAACCCTAGCTTCCTTGAACCCTAGCTTCCTTGAACCCTATAGCTTCCTTCCGTATGCTGGTGCTTAAATGCTCAGCGGAAATGACGTCACACTGTGAAAGCTCACAATCGCTGTTGTTTTTGTTGACTAGAGTTAATGAAACTCTGAGAGTGCACAAATGGAACCAAACCACTTGCTCTGAAGGTGAGAGTAATTACGAGCTGTCACTTGACGCACAATGGACTGTGGACAGTATAGTCATTAGCAAAGGTGTTGCAGTGACCTGTAATTAGGTCATTCTTGACAGATCTCCTACCTGTTTGACACTTTTATTAGTCTCAGCTCAAACGCTGTTTGTGACTGCGTGCGTGCGTGCGTGCGTGCGTGCGTGCGTGTGTGTGTGTGCCGTGCGTGCGTGCGTGCGTGCGTGCGTGCGTGCGTAGTGAATGCGTGTGGTACTGTATCTCTCGTCATTACTTGTTTTCAGGAGAGTTGATCTGTCTTAACCCATTTTGACCTGGGAACGATTCTACGAATGCCTTCTAAATCCTGACCGTTTTCTGAAAAACTAGAGCCAAAGAACGAATGCTCTGAAAGAATATTTTCAAACATTTTCACGAATTTTCAGAAATAGCAGACCTACAAGCTCGTAGCGCGCCACTCGGTGGCACGCTATAGACCTACAAGACCTATTGAGTGGAATGCCCCTTTAACTGCTCATGAAGAGCAGGCAGGTGACTGGAATATACAGCAGCTGTCTCTGTTTATGTGTACAAGGGTTAATGAGATACGGCGTGCATTGTAAAAACACTTTGAATGGTCAAATTCCACACTGAGACAATAAAACAAATCTAACTTTTCCCATTCTGTTCACTCTCTTGTTCCCTACACGTTGTCTATTTGTCTTGTCTATACTTTATAATAGATAAAAGGCTGTCCTGACTTCAATACGTTCAACCAATTCAGTTTGTGTGGTCTATACTGAATCAGGCACACGGTGCGTGTGTGTGCGTGAACTTTGCAACAGGTCTGTCAAAGCTCCACCCCCTCACCTGACTCATCTGACACGGTAAGATTGCACTTTGGATCAAACGCACAACTTCCAGCGAGGAGGACAGACTGTCTTTCCATCCACAGCTACAGGAGGGAATAGTGACCCAGAGACCACTGGAACAACCTGCTGCTGACTCTGCCAGCTGAATGGACTTTAACAAGAGCCTGCACGATTCACTGCGAAAGTAAACTTCAGGGAACATTCTAGAGTTACCACAACAACTGACTGGCTGGATTTCCTGTCTCGAGGAGAGTGTTCGTAGCTTTACTGAAAGGGCAAAATGGCTGCCAAGGTGTCTTTTTCGGAAGAGGACTTTTCCTGTCCTGTGTGTCACGACGTCTTTAAAGATCCTGTTCTCCTGTCGTGTAGCCACAGCTTCTGCAAAGACTGTGTACAGGACTGGTGGAGAGGGAAGGAAATAAAGGAGTGTCCCGTTTGTAAGAAGAGACAATCAAAGGATTCACCCATAGACCTGGCTCTGAAGAACCTGTGTGAGGCCTTCCTACAGGAGAGACTGAAGAAAATGTCAACAGGGTCTGAGGTTGAGGATCTCTGTGGTCTGCACGCTGAAAAACTTAAACTGTTCTGTCTGGATTGTCAACAGCCAGTGTGTCTTGTTTGTCTTCATTCAGAAAAACACGCCAACCACCGTTCCAGACCCGTCGATGAAGCTGCTCTGGATCACAAGAAGAAGGTCCAGAAATCACTGAAGCCTTTACAGGACAAACTGGAGGTCTTTAATAAAACTAAAACAAACTATGACCAGACAGCAGGACACATTACGTTCCAGACCCGACACACAGAGACGCAGATGAAGGAACAGTTTAAGAAGCTTCATCAGTTTCTACTTGATGAAGAGGAGGCCAGGATCACCGAACTGAGGGAGGAAGAGCAGCAGAAGAGTCAGATGATGAAGGAGAAGATCGAGGGTCTGAACAGAGACATATCAACCATTTCAGACACGATCAGAGCCATAGAGGAGGAGCTGAGAGCTGAACACATCTCATTCCTGCAGAACTACAAGACCACGATGGAGAGAGTCCAGGTCACACTGCGGGACCCACAGCCGGTCTCAGGAGCACTGATAGACGTGGCCAAACACCTGGGCAACCTGGCCTTCAGAGTCTGGCACAAGATGAAGGACATTGTCTCCTACACTCCTGTCATTCTTGACCCCAACACTGCCCATCCAGCATGCACCCTGTCTGATGATCTGACCAGCGTGACACGGGGAGAGAGACAGAAGCTTCCAGACAATCTAGAGAGATTTGACCACTATAGCCGTGTCCTTGGTTCTGAAGGCTTTAACTCAGGGAGTCACAGCTGGGATGTTGAGGTTGGAGACAATACACACTGGCATGTAGGTGTGTTAGCAGAGTCCTTTCAGAGGAAGGGAGTCACGGGGGGTCCATACTGGACAATAAGGTTACTTGGCGGTACATACAGAGCAGTCTCCTCTCGGTCAGAGACTGTTCTCTCAGTGAAGCAAAAGCCTCAGAGGATCAGAGTCCAGCTGGACTGGAATGAAGGAAAGCTGTCAATCTGTGATCCTGATACTAACACACACATACACACCTTCACACACAGGTTCACTGACACACTCTTTCCATACATTGTCACTGGTACTGGTGTTGCTCTGAAGATCTTACCTAGATCTGTCTAACTCTGGACAATGTACCATAGACATGATGAAGACAAAGACGATAATTATATGATGATGGTAAATTATAGATTGATAGAGCATCTTGATCAATCAATAATGGTAATAATGTTAACATTAATAACCTGCTGATATTACTGACCATGGTAATGGCAATAGTTGTTATATCGGGGTTTAGATGTATAAATTAACCCGTTAAAGGGGATTACCATTCATTTTCAACATTTTACTATGTCATTAATATACCAACCTATTTGTTAATAATATTAAAATAAAATAAAAATAAAATAATAAAACAGTCCCCCCATTATGTGTTGCCTAGAACTGGAGGTCTGAAAAAAAAATCAAAACTATGTATTGTAATACCCGGTATGCTACATATATGATACTTTAAATTGTATATTTGTAATTATTGTTTCATTTAGTGTGTAGAGAGGCATACTGTATGTATTATGTATGTACCTTTTTTGTTGAAATTATAGATCTGAAAGACAGAAATCTATGTATAGAAATGATTTGGAAAATCAAATAAACATGATCTAACACAATCGGTGGAATTTGAGTTCCGTTGCATCAATATTGACTCCCACGTTTAAGACATTAAAAGTTACGACATTTTATATGATGCTGACTGAGCACATAGGTCAGTATGTTAAATATTACACCCGTTTTATAGAGTCTATTTCTGCCCGAGGTTTCTTCCTGTTGAAGCAGCACTACTATATGTAACGTTTCTCTTCTACCCTGGATTTGAACCTGGTTTCCTGCACAGACATTTTTTTTTGAGCTTGTAGATCAGCTATTTTTGCTATATTTTAATTTAAATCCTGAAAATTGTCTTTGCTATTTTTGAATTGGAATCCTGAAAAGTGAATTTTTTAAGTTTTTAAGTAATTTTAAGGGTCATGTTTGCATGTTTGGAATTGTAACAGCTGAAATCAATAATATATCAGTATTCTGATATTAACCTGAGGGCCACATTAAGTGATGGTGGGGCCTCCAGTTGCCCATGTATGAGGTAGAGCATACATGGGCAACATGGTGTGATATTAACCCATTTTGGGGGCGGGAACCCCTTTTGGTGTTTTAAACATTGTTATAATTTTGGTGTGCTACGAGCTTGTAGATCTGCTATTTTTGAAAAATTTTGAGCACCACTAATACAAGAAACATGTCAGAAAACTGTCAGAATTTAGATGATTTTTTTTTAAATTTCGACGTCGGGCCTAAATGGGTTAACTGTGATATTAACTCATTTTGAAGAAAAAAAAAATATTTATATAGTTTTTCTCCTCTGGTGAAAAGTGTGAAAAATGTGTGTATACAGTATGTGTTCTGCATACTTGGCTGCTGGGTCGCAAGACAAATTTCAGTGTGAACTGACAATAAAGTAGCCTACTATATCATATCATATCATGTCTTCGCATTGCCCTGGACATATAACCATTTTCTGACGAGAGGTAAACGCCGTCGGTGTAGGAGTTATATAGGAGTAATATATTACACTTCAGACGGTGCGCCCGAGCAGTGTTGTTTTTAGCAGCAAACTTTGATTTTAGTTTTGTTGTCGTAGTCTCTTGAATAGTTTAAATGTAGTTTTAGTCACCTGGAATGTTTTAGTGTTAGTCTATAGTTTTAGTCAACTGAAAATCGTAAGATTTCAGTCGACTAAATCGACAGTCGATTTAGCCGAACAAAATGTATTTTGGCGGGCCTTGATGCCGTCGTAATGGCTGTGTTTTTTTTTCTTCACTTGCTGAAACCAAGTGTAAAATGACTCATACTGGATCTCTTGTCCACTATAGTCCCTTCCTATAACATCTTAGTCTAGTTTTTTATTTCTTGACGAAATTGTCAATATATTTAGTCGCGTAGTTTTAGTCATCACGGCGTCGTTTTTCATTTCGTTTCCAGTTAGTTTTCCTCTGTGAAAAACATGGCCGAAGAACATTTTTCGTCATAGTTTCAGTCGGCGAAAACAACACCTTGTAGATATTCTACTCTGTATTCTATCCACACTTTTCCTGGGCTGTGTGTGCTCCAGTTCCTGTCAATTTGATCCAATGAAAGCCAATGAAACTGGTCAGATGACCAATGATATCCAATGAAATCAACAGGAACTGGAGCACACACAGCCCAGGAAAAGTGTGGATATACTTTTCCACCAGCTCCACTGCTGCTGTTGTTGTTGTTGGGTGAAAATGACACGGTCTTCCCCTCTTCTTTGTCAGGCCAGCCAGCTGGGCGTCTATCGGGCCTTCGTGGACAACTATGAGCTGGCTGTGGAGACGGCAGAGAAGTGCTGTCAAGCCAACGCGCAGTTTGCTGAAATCTCCGAGGTAAGTCGGGCATAAAGAAGATATGGGGGGGACGGGGTGGGGGGGTGTACAGTGCAGGAGCTCAGGGTTCGTTTTAGCTGGGGATTATATCACAGTCTTAACAATTGTGACCAGAATTGACTGAGAGCCTGCCATCGCGCAAATTCCAGCTTTTCACCAGAGGAGAAAAACCTTATTTTTCTTTCTTTTTTAAATGAGTTAATAGCACAGGCAGACTCTGCACATACTAACTAGGGCACGTCTGAAATAAGTGTCAGAGCTGAAATCGACATGTAAATATGAAATGAATGCTTAAACATGTATCTAGGTGTAATGTTGGAGACCACAGAAGTGAACCTTTCAAGCCTGTTTTCTCAACTCTCTGGGCTGTATTTTGCGTGTCTTAAGTACCAGGTCTTATTCCCTAACTTGAGTAAACTAAAGACCTGGAGGCGTGGCCAATGCTCTTTGGCCACTCAGAATAGCCTAATGGCATTGATCACGCCTCCAGGTCTTTAGTTTACTTAAGTTAGGGAATAAGACCTGGTACTTAAGACACGCAAAATACAGCCCCCTATTTCTCTGCAAGACATTACTCTAGCAAGCCATATCTCGAGTCCAAGGCTGGTGGGTCAAACTGAACGACCAATATGTCAAATTTGAACTCAAATTTGGTCACAATTGAATAAGAAATGGGGACGCCAGGTTTAAAAGTGGTTTTAATGTCATATAATTCAATGTTATAACACGATAACTTTGTGTTGTGTTTTACATGGTCACGTGCAGGGCCATCCATCCCAGCATGTTGTGGTTGTGTATAGAGGCTTTATAGTTTAGACATGCTTCTAGAGGGTATTGCGCGTGACATCATCATCAAACCAGGAAGTTATGCAGGAATGCTTGCTGAGTGGCAGAAAAAACTACTTTCTGGCCTTGACAGCCCATACAGACATATTATTGCTTATAACAGCTTTGAAGTTATATATAATCACGGTAGTTCGGTTTCATAAATCCTTTCATCTCTCGGAATTTGAATTTCTTTCTTCCACTGCGCTGTAGCTACAGTACTGTGCTTTATAACATTAACCCATTCTGACCGGGCACCCATTTTGGTGTTGGCATCATGTTATGCTTTAGCTATTGAAAAATAGCAGATCTACAAGCTCATATCGCGCCACCGAGTGGCGCGATACGAGCTTGTAGGTCTGCTATTTTTGAAAAATTCGAAGAACGACTGACATTTTTAGAATCTGATCTCAGGTCAGAATGGGTTAATCAGACCAGTGTGTGTCCAGTGGAAACCTCGTATGAATCTGATCTCAGGTCAGAATGGGTTAAGACAAAGCAACGGGCTGATGTGGACACTTTACTTTAGTGCTGTTCTTGCAAGTAGAATTACAATAGCTATACAGGGGCTATACTGTACCATTATTGGTGACGGTTCAATTTCAGGTATGTCGTTTAATTGCCTTCTGAAGAAACTATTTTCGGGGGGTCCCCAGATAATAATAATAATAATACTAATAATAATAATAATTTGCAACTGAATGGCAGGAAAATGGAAATGTTGAGTTTACATAGTACACATATAGTATACATGCATACACTTTAGTTTGTTTCATAAAAGTCCACTGTAGACATAATATTATGAGCTACTTCCTGTCAAGAAATTCTGTGTGTGATATTTTTTTTATCGTGTCAAGAGTTTGGGAGTGCTCTTTTGGATATCACTCAACGGCCCATGCGTACCACCTGTTTTCAATTTGCACATAATGCAGGAGGCAGCAGGAGGTATAGCTTTACTGATA
Source organism: Protomyctophum bolini (assembly GCF_963924005.1). Taxonomy (NCBI): domain Eukaryota; kingdom Metazoa; phylum Chordata; class Actinopteri; order Myctophiformes; family Myctophidae; genus Protomyctophum; species Protomyctophum bolini. Next base: position 5,077,090 of record NC_137883.1, on the reverse strand, counting down.
ACGAGCGCTTCCAGACTCCAATTATACTTTCACCTGCGAGGAATGTCTTGACAGGACGTAGCACATAACGAGCTCTACAGTGGATTTGTATTGAAACAAACCCTTTTACAGATTTGAAAGAGGATAATTCGCGCTTTTCGCACGTGCAGCTGCAATGTTGGTGAGTCCGACGTTGTGTAATACAATCAGATAGGACTTTTGAATGGGCTGTACGTCAATGGGAAGTTTCACCTGTTTAGCACCTTGCTGGCAAGATGGCCGCGGTCTGAATATTGCCAATAAGCCTCTCTGCCTTACTTACTTGTGCATGCATTACAGTATAATCTCACATCGCAGGTGAGACACACTAACTCTACGGCGAGGTGTCTCTCAATACAGAGCCCTTGCTTTGACCTCCTTAAATCGTCATATCCATTTTGCAGCTTCTAATAAATCATCTAGTAGTATCTCGCATTAACTTGCGAGTTAACATTCAGCTCGCCGTTCCAGATAAGAGACAGAGAATCCATCATGGAGAGCCACGTTAATGGTCCGCGACGCGTAATGACGCATATTGGCTCTTAAGGCGGGATAGTGAAAGGGTTATGCTGAGGATATGGCACCGTTTGGTGCGAGCTGGTATATATGGTTGAAATAGTTGATCCTTTTTCCAGCCACTCGTTTGTCCTTTTATATAGACCCCCAAATTGGCCGCACGGAAACCCCATTTGAAAAGATATAATTATGCCTGCAGGGTCCCGATTAAAAGAGGAGATTTTGACGGCTCTGGCAGTGCTAACTTGTGGATGTCAGTTGTATTTTTGGCGAATCATCCCCCCAGAATGGGGACGCTATAGGGCAGTGGTTCCCAAAGTGGGGTCCGCAAAATATTTCTGATTATTATTTTTTTTCAAAATGTTTTTTTCTTTTTTTTTTAGCTTGAAAAAAGTATGAAAAAAACGTCCAGTTCTAGGAAACTCAGAATGGGGGGGGGACTTGTTTTAAATTATTTCCAACAGCTCTAAGGTATAATTGACCCATTCTGACCTGAGACCAGATTCTAAAAATGTACTTCTACATCCTGACAGTTTTCATTTTCTGACCTGAGATCAGATTCTAAAAATGTCTTCTTATGTCAGTCGCTCTTCGATTTTTCAAAAATAGCAGACCTACAAGCTTGACCTATGAGCCCTATGAGCTTGTAGATCTATTCTAAGATGGCATCTTAAATAAATGAAAAAGGAAAATGCGCTGTGACTTGAAAAGTTTGAATACAAATGGTTCCAATGGCATCTAAATGTAAAGGTTGCAAATACTGTATGCTTATCGGGGGTTGCGAGGATGAGGGGGTACCTGGGCTAAAACAAGTTTGGGAACCCCTGTGCTATAGGGGTTCAAGTCCTAATCAACTGCTTTGTAGGAAAACAGTCACTCGACTCGTCGTAGCCAAAGTCGGATCGTGTTTTAGCATTTCTGTACTTTTACTTAAGTACTGTAATAAAGTATAATATTGAGGTATTTGTACTTCACTTGAGTATTTCCAATTTCCAGTACTTTCACTTCTACTCTCCACTACATCTCGGAGACAACTTTTTTACTTTTACTTCACTGCAATCATTTGAAAACTTTCGTTACTAGTTACTTTGGGGATTTTAATTTTGATTAGAAAACATACATTAACCACTTCAACCCTATACATTTCGGGCCATTTGAAAATAGCAGATCTACAAGCTCACAATGCGTCGCGACGCGACGCATTGTGAGCTTGTAGATCTGCTATTTTCAATAGATTTTCAACACATTTTGAACAATCTGAGTATTTCTGTTTCTATACACTCATGATCGTATCACATCTCTTTCCTTTTCAGAACCTGAAGGTCAGGAGCACGAAGGACTGTAAGGACCAGTCAGCCATGAAGAACTCCCTGGAGAGTAAGCCCAAAACCTTGTTTATGTTCTATCACATCAAACAAAAACAACCGACTAAGTATTGTGTCACATAATAGGGACGGAGCTCGTTCATTTTTTTTTATTGATAACGATTATTTTCACCTTATCGATCATATAGTTGATCAAATATAATCCGTTTTCGGGTACTGCCGAGTCTATTTCTAGCTCAGATGTTTTCAAAAACATTTGTGAGAGCAATGTTTAGCTGTAAATGACAGTGTGTGTGTTTACATGGCTGTCATGTTGGAAACGGCAGTAAATCAAGCGGGGGTCGCAGCCGCGCATCTGGTGCGCATACGTCAACAATGCGTTGACGTATGGGTTCTGACCCAATGGGTTCTGACCGGGAACCCATTTTGGTGTCGGCATCATGTTATGCTTTAGCTATTGAAAAATAGCAGATCTACAAGCTCATAGCTTGTAGGTCTGCTATATTTTTGAAAAATCGAAGAACGACTGTCATTTTTAGAATCTGATCTCAGGTCAGAATGGGTTAATCGGACCAGTGTGTGTCCAGTGGAAACCTCGTATATGAATCTGATCTCGGGTCAGAATGGGCTAGGGGTGTAACGATACATTTTTAACAGCGACACGATACGTATCGCGATACATGGTCGACGATACGACACATGCACGATATCGGTTCATTATGGCGATCCGATACGATTCGACGATTTGAAATCGATACGGTAACTATTTAAAATTAAATTAAAAAACTTTATTTTAAATTAAGTAATTAAACCCGTCTTTTACATTTTCTTGTCCTTGCCTCTCCATAGCGCTGCTGTACAAGCCGGTGGACAGAGTCACGCGCAGCACGCTGGTGCTACATGTGAGTATATATATAATCCTGTTTTTTTTTTTGTTTTTTTTATCCCACGATTTTGTAACTCATTTTTCACCCCTTGTGTCAATCATCTAATGCAGGGGTGTCAAACTGGCGATCTGCGGGCCGCGGCCCGCCTGCCTCAAGCAAAAAAAAAAAGAAAAACCTTTTTTTTTTTATAGCCAAAATATACTAATAAGTAATGCTGCATGATATATCGAACATGTACCTTCATCAGAGTGGAGAATATAAGTATAAATCAAGTTGAGCAAAGCCACTCTTCTCTGCCCCTCTCTAACAGACACAGTTAACGATCGCTTTTTAAGTGCCTGCCAGACAGACAATCAGATGAAATGAAGGCAGGTGTAGAGTAGAGTGTAGACTAGTGAACTTAACATGTTCTCTTTATATCAAGTACTTCATACCAGCCCCTTATGAAACTACTTCTCCCCAAATCCAAATGGATTTCATTTTCCATCCTGAATGGCAGTAACTAGCATACAATGAGAACTGAGAAGATCTCCACAAAGGTTTACTCATCAAAACTGATTATAAAACTGTAACCATCAAAGCATGCACTCAACATATAATGGTTATGTGACCATGGCATGTGCATAATATAAAATCTTATAAGTTGTATCTGATATTGATTAATATGGGGGGTGGGTTCAATTAATCGATTATTAATCGGCAGAGCTGTCGACTATTCGATTTGGCTGATGGTCACTTTGTGGCATCCCTACAAGTTACAACAAGTGAGTAAGTGACTATCTCTCTCCGCAACTTAGTGTGGTACGAGGTGTATTTCCGTAGGATTTTTTTGCTAAAAGTGATTTTTTTGCTTTTTTGGCTTTCATAGGGACCAAACTGTCAGAAAATGATGGGGTTCAAATTTTCCCGACCCCCACCCCTTATTTGGGGGGGTCATATATTTTGGGACCTCCCATAATATTACGCCAGACAATTAATGTCCGATTTTCATAATATTAGGGTTGTTTTATAGGTTTTTAAATATTCTGAGTTGATTTATTATTATTACACTTTGAAAGTAGCCAGAATAATCTTTTCTGACTTTAGGTTGGGGTCTTTCTTCACCGGGACCCCCCGGACTCATCTCAGTACTCATTACATTCCTCGCTCTGCTCCTGTTCCAGAACAATGTCAAATTAGATAATACTTAAAGCATTAAAAGCTTTTGTAGCTGGGCACTGATTACAAAAATGAGTAGTAGTTAATACCAGGGGTCTTCCACAGGGGGCCGGGACTAGTTTTTCCCCTATTCTTGCACCCATATATACAGATTTGCAAGTATTTCGAATAGTATTAGAATATCTTGCGTTTATGTAAAGTACTTTGATAGTTTATTAGTATTCTACCATTATTGTTGACAGATGTTACTGCAGGTAATAAAGGTATTGCAACTTCTCACTTTGGGCACGCAGAATGTGTCCATTTATTTCACACACTGCACTCACACACACCTATCCTCTTAAAGAGCCCATGGTCAATTATGCATATATACATTATTTGCAGGATCTATTCATCTTCGTCATCATCATCTTGAATGTCCTCCCTAATAGTGTTGGGACCGTACCCAAGTTTCCTCAGCCCAACAGTGAACAGTGAAACATTCCTTAAACAGTACTTAATTATCTGTTTTGAATCTCAGGTATGTTTCCATTGCAGTACACACCTTAATGAACTGACACCAACTATTTAAGCTACGTTGACAAACACAAAACTAGTTTAGCTTGTAGAACATCCTGTCTCCTCATGTCCCCAAGTAACACTGTCCTCTGAAAGGCCATCTGCAATAACCTAATATTAAGTATACTGCGCACCCATTCACCTTTGCAGCTAAGTGTCCCTTTCTCGGACTGCAACTGTAGCCTACTTACTGTATAAGACGGAAGACCCATTTATTATTTATTTATATATATATATATATATATATATATATATATATATATATATATATATATATATTTATTTAGAAATCCCAAACATGGAATATACTTGGACCATGCATTATGCCACATATAATGCCTGTCTGGACGGCCACCTGCCAGTATACAGTGGATAACTTCCCAGTCTTTCTGGGTAAGTTGGGTGACTATATAGCTATTTTTACCCTGAAATCCCAATTTTGGGCTTGTCATTATAGGCTAAGAAGAAAGGACAATTGCTGATCTACAAGGTCACAACATGCCGTAATGTGTTGTGAGGTTGTAGATCGGCTTTTCCCCAAAAATAAGTTTTGATAAATGACTTATTTTAAAATAGCGCAGTGGAATAGAGTAGACACTATGACACGTCAAGAGTCAATTAGTACTATAGGCTATACATTTGTGTTCTGGTAATATCATTGATCACTTGTTTTGCATGTCCGTGGCAAAAATAAAATATTAATGGAAATGTCCATCACATTCACAAGCTGGCAAAGTGATTTCCCCGGGTGCAGATAGCTGCTGTATTATCATGGTTATTGGTGGTGGTGGCAATATTAATAATTTTTGTCTGAATATATCAAATCCTGTTTTGAGGATCACACAAGAATAGCATCACTTTATGGACAAAATAACACCCAAAAGGGTTCATAATTTCAGTCTGCTTGAGGTGTAATGCAGCTTTAAACAAAATAGCAGACAGTGGCACTGGTACATATCTGAACTCATCTTCTCACAATGCGTGTCAACCACATAGCCGACATTTCTCAGCTTTGTTATGCGTACACACCCATGGTACTGTGCCAAGAGAACTCACAAATCAAACGCACGTACAGTACACGCAGTCAAGTTGTCTACAGTCTACCGATGTTAACCATCTCAAACCCACACCCTAACCTCCCACGGGGAAGCACACCTAAACTGCGGTCATCCTGTTCAAGAGCGTTCATTTGGGCAAGATAGTCGAGCATATTTAAGGAGATCACGAGCAAAGAAATACTAGTTCCTCTAAGGATGACAAGTAGCCCTCCCAGTCACCTGACCGACAACAGAAAGACAAAGAGAAAAGAGAAAGACAGCAGCAGCCTGGCTGATCTTGGCTGATCTTTTTTTAGCAGCAATATTTGCTACACTTGGAAAATACTTTGAAAATAGCTGATCTACAAGCTCAAACTACAACCTTGTAGATCAGCTATTGTTGGCTAAAGTTCTCCTTGGAAAAGGGATGCTATGGTTCAAGTGGTTTAATGTAAAAAAAAGAAAAAAAGTTCCTATCCCACAATGATTTGGTGGGCCCCTGTATAGTAACTCTGAGGACCCCCTAGGGGTCATGGGCCCCCTGTGGAAGACCCCTGGTATTGGCTACTACCATTTTTTTAATATCAGAGCCCAGCTACAAATACTTTTATGCTTCATTTATGATCTAATTTGACAATATTCTGGAGCAGGAGCAGAGCGAGGAATGTAATGAGAACTGGAATAGGCCCAGGGGTCAGTCCGGGAGGTCCCAGGTGAGGAAACACCCCCAGAAACGGGGTGGGGGTCGGGAAAATTTGAACCCCATCATTTTCTCATAGTTTGGACTCTATAGAACCAAGATCTGTAAAAAAATCAATTTTAGCACAAAAATCCTACGGGAGCTGTTTTTTTGACGCCTCGTACCACACTAACTGGTTGTGGCCCCCATCAAGTGACCTTTTGACCAATGCGGCCCTCGCCCCAAGTTGAGTTCGACACCCCTGATCTAATGTGATCCTGGGCTCTACACACCCTCCACCAACCTAGTCCCCATATATGGGGGACAAGGGGAGAGCAACGGACTTGAACTCATGCTTCCTTCATGCCTGAGTGTCCAAGTTGCTCCTTTTACACCTGACACTAGTAAACTTAAAGTACTAAAAGTAAAAGTACTCATATTGCATAAGGTCCCACTCATATTGCAGAACGTCCCACAAGTTAAAAATGTGTACAAAGTCTATTGAAAATAGCAGATCTGCAAGCTCACAATGCGTCACGCTGCGACGCATTGTGGACTTGTAGATCAGCTATTTTCAAATGGCCGAAATGTATAGGGTTGAAGTGGTTAATGTATGTTTTCCAAAGTAACTAGTAGAAGCTAAAGTTTTCAAATGATTGTAGTGAAGTAAAAGTACAAATTTCGGCTCCGAGATGTAGTGGAGTAGAAGTTAAAGTACTCAAGTAAAGTTAAAATACCTCAAAATTGTACTTAAGTATACAGTACTTATAAAGTAAAAGTACTTAGTTACTTTACACCACTGGGTGAAACTATGCGTTTTGCATTCTATAATGGGTAATGGAGACGAGGTGATCAGGGACAAGTAAAGACAGCTGTGGTATACAGGCGTTCCTATAACAGGATTATACGGTGTGTGTGGAGTTTGCATGTTCTCCCCGTGTCCCCTATAGGGTAGGTATACCCTCACAAAAAACATGCCGTAATCCTGGTCTCTAAACTGCCTCCCCCTGGCCAGCCGGTGGCGCCTGATGGAGGGGAAAGGAACTGGTTGGAATAACGTGTTCCTTCCACGCGCTATACGTCCAACCAGGGAAACTCCCCCCTGTCAGGTGTAAAAGGAGCAACTCGGACACTCAGGCATGAAGGAAGCATGAGTTCAAGTCCGTTGCTCTCCCCGCATGTCCCCCATATATGGGGGACTAGGTTGGCTGGAGGGTGTGTGTAGAGCCCAGGATCACATTAGATGATTGACACAGGGGTGAAAAATGGGTTACAAAATCGTGGGATAAAAAAAAAAAAAAAAGAAAAAAGTTTTTGGAAATCCCGGGCCGTTTCAACTCATATGGATATGAAGAATCAACCGACTGAGAGAAAACGCTAATGTTACTGCTGCTGAATTAGTTACAAAGACACCAGAGAAATGACTTCTGTGAACCAGGGGATGAGCGAGTGACGTCAGGAACTTCGGCGCATATCCTGCTACCCTAATAGACAGGGGTACATGAGCACCTGGCCGTTCATTCGTGCTCTATCTCCGACCAAGCCACACTTCCACCACACATCTCTCTATGCCAAATAAAACCTGCACACTCCCACAAAAGACATAGACTACATTGCATTCGCCAAAAATGTCTTCTTTACTGTTTAAATATTACTTTTCTGAAACACGCTATTCTTGCTCAACCTCAACAGCCTACGTCAGAATCGTCATGTTGGCGTCTACTACGCCAACTACGTTCACTTAATGGGGCCAGCCCTTCACAGTGACACACGCGTTAGATCAACCACGCGACCGGGATGGTTTCTACCCCTCAATGTCGTGCCTACTCTACACTGCCATCCCAAGTCCCCTCCCCCTTTCACTGCTCCTGTGTGTGACCTGTGAACTACTCTCTGACTGCACTGTGGCTTGATTTATATGTGCGAGGTTGAAATGTAATGCACATAAATTAATTATAGGTCCAGCAAGCAAATCATGATTGTCTGTTTGTGCTCAATAGGTCACCATCACATTCCGATTTTAGGTGTTGTGTTTTCTATGACATTTATTTGGGCCAGTAGTTTCATATCTATCCTTTTTCCGACCAACACAGAACATGCTAACGGTGTTAGCGCGTTAGCATCCATCTTGCTTTTGCTTTATATGTGCGAGGTGGAAATGTAATGCACATAAATTAATTATAGGTCCAGCAAGCAAATCATGATTGTCTGTTTGTGCTCAATAGGTCACCATCACATTCCGATTTTAGGTGTTGTGTTTTGTATGACACTTTGGCCAGTAGTTTCATATCTATCCTTTTTCCTTTGACCAACACAGACCATGCTAACGGTGTTAGCGCGTTAGCATCACACAGCTTACAGCGTCAGTGTTGCATGAATACTTTCAACCATGACAATGCCGACTACTTTTGCTACACACACTTCCCAAGGATTATGGAGATGTCTTTATATTTTTTTTAAGGTTGAGAAATGAAATAATTATGGTCGTTTCTCATCTCAGCATTTCACAAGAGAAAGACGTGGATGCCTTTCGCTGCGCTGTTGGCGTTGCCATGTCTCATAGAAACAAGTAAATAGGTCTTTAAAAAGAATCCCAAAACAAGCGCATATAACAGGGGTCTGTAACCTATTTTAAATGAAGTGCCATGTTTTTATTTTCTAGATAGTGAGTCAGCCACAAGCTCACATCACAACAATAATCCATGTAATAATCACAATAACAATACTAATAATAATAATCATAATAATCCTGCTACCCTAATAGACAGGGGAACATAAGCACATGGCCGTTTATCCAACAGCTTTCTCCGACCCAACCACACTTTCACCACACATCTCTATATGCAAAATAAATTCGGCACACTCCCAGAATACATATAGGCTACATTTCATTGAAAGAAATGTCTTAATTACTGAATAAATATTACTTTTGTCAACCACGCCATTGTTGCTCAACATCACCAGCCTACGTCAGAATCGTCATGTTGGTGTCTACTACGCCAACTACGTTCACTTATTGGGGCCAGTCCTTCACAGTGACACACGCGTTAGATGAACCACGCGACCGGGATGGTTTCTACCCCTCAATGTCGTGCATTTGCTGCGCCCTTCTAATGCTGCGCCACGCCTACTCTATACTGCTCCATGCGACTCGAACAGCGTCAGCAGCAGCAGCTCCGAGCCTCCGTCAGAAAGGCTGCCCACAGCACTGCACAGCCCCACACCCAAATGAATCGAATGAATGAATAAGGCGCTTATATCGCTATTGCTCAGTGGATGGGACATTTACATTAAAAGCAATCGGATGGACGCGTGGATAACGGCATGGTTGTGTGCAATCGGAGGGAAAGCTTCCATAATCCATATAGCTTCCATGCTAGCTGCTTCAGACACAGGGGAGGGGAGGGAGAAATAGTGCGAAATAGCGCTTATGCAACAATTACCCTAAAACACAAACACCTCAACTCGATGTCATTGTGAATAAGAATTTCGAGCGAAATAATAATTTTTGGAAGGACACTTTCACCCAGTATGAAGCTAAATGTGGAAGCCGTGTGTGTCACACCAAAACGGCTGACCTATAGAATCCTGTAACCAGCCTCTCGCACTGCCTGCGAGTTGGCTCCGTCTAAGGCTCCGTCTTATGAGCAAATTTAGAACTTCCGGTCTGACAGCTAGCAGATTTAAGACATCCGGTTGCTTTCAGAATAAAATAAGATTATTTAATTCGTTAATTAAATAATTTTTACATTACATTATTAGTATTATTATTACATTACAGTTATTGTAAAGACACACATTATGTTTCTGTGTAAAAATAAGTAATTAAATAACATAAAAAAGTTATCTAAATGGATAAATGCTATTCACTGGAGTGCATGGACTTTATAAAGTGGACACTGGACAAAAGACGGCTCCGCCAGGCAACTATCTGGACATACCCACGCGTTTGGGAAGATGTCCTCTACCACCCCACAGTCTCCGCTAAGCGGGAGAGGTGTAAAATTCACAGCAGCAGAGCTTCTACTGGGGTCAATGCAAAAAAATGTACCGTTTCCGGACCCAGAATGGACACTGGACAAAGAGGCCTCCGCGAGGCAACTATCTGGACATACCCACGCGTCCGGGGAGATGTCCTCTACCACCCCACAGTCTCCGCTAAGCGGGAGAGGTGTAAAATTCAGAGCAGCAGACCTTCTATTGGGGTCAACACTCAAAAAGGTGCCGTTTCCAGACCCAGAATGGACACTGGACAAAGAGGCCTCCGCGAGGCAACTATCTGGACATACCCACGCGTCCGGGGAGATGTCCTCTACCACCCCACAGTCTCCGCTAAGCGAGAGAGGTGTAAAATTCAGAGCAGCAGAGCTTCTACTGGGGTCAATGCAAAATAAATTACCGTTTCCGGACCCAGACTGGACACTGGAAAAAAGACGGCTCCGCGAGGCAACTATCTGGACATACCCACGCGTCCGGGGAGATGTCCTCTACCACCCCACAGTCTCCGCTAAGCGGGAGAGGTGTAAAATTCAGAGCAGCAGACCTTCTATTGGGGTCAACACTCAAAAAAGTGCCGTTTCCAGACCCAGAATGGACACTGGACAAAGAGGCCTCCGCGAGGCAACTATCTGGACATACCCACGCGTCCGGGGAGATGTCCTCTACCACCCCACAGTCTCCGCTAAGCGAGAAAATGGGTGCTTATATTTCTATGTGAAATGTGGTGATGCTGGCATCACAATAGATGCCAGCATCACGCTGCCTCCGTCTAATAAGCACATTTACAACTTCCTGTTTGGAAACCGAAACAGATGCTTCTGACATTTGCCTGTGCGTGCTTAATCGTTGTACTTCTGAACACATTTCCCAAATCTCAGTGATTTATCCACACATCGCTGTGTGTGTGTGTGTGTGTGTGTGTGTGTGTGTGTGTGTGTGTGTGTGTGTGTGTGTGTGTGTGTGTGTGTGTGTGTCGCGTCGCCCTCCAGCTGCAATTGCGAGTGTGCGCTGTGTGCAGGGCACACTACTGAGTTTAAAACCACAGCTGAAACATGAAGTGGAGTCTGTCAATTCCCGCAATTTCCTTCTTCCCATATTGCGCTGCAACGACACTAGGATTGAGCCCCCCGAAGGGGGGCGAAATTCTAGTAGTAATTATAGTAACTAGAATTTCGGCCCCCTTCGGGGGCCTCATCCCAGTGTCGTTGCAGCGCAATATGGGAAGAAAGAAAATGCAGGAGTTGACAGACTCCACTTCATGTTTCAGCTGTGTTTTTAAACTCAGTAGTGTGCCCTGCACACAGCGCACACTCGCAATTGCAGCTGGAGGGCGACGCGACACACACACACGCCCACACACACACAGAGCGATGTGTGGATAAATCACTGAGATTTGGGAAATGTGTTCTGAATGGGCCTGAATATATGTGTGTAGGCTGCAACAATGATTTCATAAAGTGTAGTTTAGTTTTGAACAGGCAACTAATGTAGTGATAGATTAATTGAATGGGCCTGAATAGATAGATAGATAGATTTCTTTATTTTTGTGTCATGCACCAAAGGCGCCCAGCCCACATGGGCTTACAGGACACTGTTTCAGCTGTGTTTTTAAACTCAGTAGTGTGCCCTGCACACAGCGCACACTCGCAATTGCAGCTGGAGGGCGACACACACACACACACACACACACACACACACACACACACAGAGCGATGTGTGGATAAATCACTGAGATTTGGGAAATGCGCACGCAAGCACAGAATGCACGGCGTTACAGGATTCTATAGGTCACCCGTTTTGGTGTGACACACACGGCTTCCACATTTAGCTTCATACTGGGTGAAAGTGTCCTTCCAGAAATTATTTTTTCGCTCGAAATTGTTATTCACAATGACATTGAGTTGAGGTGTGTGTGTTTTTAGGGTAATTGTTGCATAAGCGCTATTTCGCACTGGAGTCCCGTGAGCCGGGCCATCTCCCTCCCCTCCCCTGTGTCTGAAGCAGCTAGCATGGAAGCTATATGGAACCTTTCCCTCCGAGTGCACACAACCATGCCGTTATCCACGCGTCCATCCGATAGCTTTTAATGTAAATGTCCCATCCACTGAGCAAAAGCGATATAAGCGCCTTATTCATTCACACACACACACACACACATGCACGCACGCACACACACGGGCGCCTGCAGACCCAGCTCCCAGCGAGTGCTGCTGCTGCAAGCAGTGAGTGTAGAGTAGGCGTGGCGCAGCATTAGAAGGGCGCAGCAAATACGACATTGAGGGGTAGAAACCATCCCGGGCGCGTGGTTCATGTAACATGTGTGTCACTGTGAAAGACTGGCCCCATTAAGTGAACGTAGTTGGCGTAGTAGACGCCAACATGACGATTTTGACGTAGGCTGTTGAGGTAGAGCAATAACAGCGTGTTTCATAAAAGTAATATTTAAACAGTAAATAATGAACGGCTAAAAAATTGCCTATGTAAATTCTGGGAGTGTGCCGAATTTATTGTGCATATAGAGATGTGTGGTAAAAGTGTGGTTCGGTCGGAGAAAGAGTTGGGATAAACGGCCATGTGCTTATGTACCCCTGTCTATTAGGGTAGCAGGATATAAGGCCTAATGCTTTATGTTCTGTGCATATATATCACAAATTATCATTTGGGCTATATGGGCTCCTTGTGTTTGTATTGAGAGAGTGCAGGCGACACGCTTTGATCTCGCCGCAAAGCAGGGGCGCTATATATGGGCTATATATAGTTCCAAACGCTGGAACTATCCCATTGAGATAGAAGGAGCTCTTCCAATGGTAGTCAAAACGCTATGGTGTCGCCACTCTCCTATGCTATAGTCTACTCTGGTCAGTCCTGATTAAATGGGTTAAGAAGTTTAACCCATTTAGTGCGGGATCCCATTTTTTTGGTGTTTTGCATTACGTTATGCTTTAGCTATTGAAAAATAGCAGATCTACAAGCTCGAGCTTGTAGGTCTGCTATTTTTTGAAAAATCGAAGAGCGACTGACGTGGAAGACATTTTTTTCTTTTTTTTTTAGGATCTGATCTCGGGTCAGAATAGAAAACCGTCAGGATTGCGAAAGACATTTTTTATAGAACCTACTGATCTCAGGTCAGAATGGGTTTATATAAGATTCACTCCGACTGGTATACAGAAAACTCTGTAAAAAGGTGTATTTGTGTGCTGTATATTATTAGGACCTACTGAAACACACGCCCTCCAGCCACCCCGACCACCCCCTGCTGCAGGACGCGCTGAGGATCTCTCAGAACTTCCTCTCCAGCATCAACGAGGAGACGACGACGCCTCGCCGGCAGTCCATGACCGTCAAGAAGGGAGAGGTATGTAAAACGAGTTTCTTTTTTCGTATAATAATTCTCATCCCACGATTTTGTATAAACCCCATGTTTCACCCCCTGTGTCGATTATCTAATAATCTCTATACACACCCTCATCCTCCGCCAACCTGGGGGAGAGCAGCGGACTTGAACTCGCACTTCCTTCCATGCCTGCAGTGTCCCAAGTCGCTCCTTTTACACCTGACAGAGGGGGGGGGGGGGAGTTTCCCTGGTTGGACGTATAGCGCGTGGAAGGAACACGTTATTCCAACCAGTTCCTTAACCTTTCCCCTGCATCAGGCGCCCCCGGCTGGCAGTTTTAGGAGTCTGAAATCTAATATATATATTTGTTTTAAATGTTTTTTTTTGTGGCTTTCTCCTTTATTTTATATATTTTCTGGAGGGACAGACGGTAGGCTGACAGGAAAAAAAAAACGCCCATCTTTAGGGGAAATGGCCCTTTATATTTGTCCTATTATAAACCCAAAATAAGTAGAAGTGCAACAGTTGATAAAAAAAAAGGCAAAACATTTGTTCACAGTAATAAAATGTCTTTAAAAGTGCAAATGTTCAGAACAACGAAGAAAACTAAACGAACACGGTTCCCCAATAACGTATAGATGAGATATACAACTTAGCCTATACTACTTTATGAATGAGCGACAACATTGAGTCTACATCAATAAATAATACAGAATAGAGCGTGCTGTGCACATATAGTAGAGTTTATTTATTTTGGTCATTAAAACAAATCAATACAGTGCATGCATGCTTTCTTTTCGCAAAAGAAACATTGACCAAAAAGGTGTAGGCTGAAGCCTATAAGCTTCTAGTGCCTTAATTAACCCTTCTAACAGATAAATGTCTTTCATAGGTAAATAAATATTACAACAAAGCAAACAGAAGTTACACATACACACACACACACACCGCTATGTGTAGCGTATAGACTGCTATATACGCTACCGCACTGCTAGTTCTATAGCTTCGATAGCTTAACCCATTTAGCCCTGATTGAAAAAAAAAGATCTTCTTAAAAGCACGACAGTTTTCTGAAATACATATTATGTTTCCATGTGTCCTTGTTCTCAGACAATTTCACGTCAAGGACTCTCACAAATATGTGTAATTGGCCGTCAAACCACGTGGACGTGCTGCATTTCAAACGGCTAAAACCCGGGGACAAAAATGCTCCTCCGTTCTCTCGCACGCACGTGTCTCACGCGCACACACACACACACACACACACACACACACACACACACACACACGCGCACTCACATGACACGCCACTCCCCCGCCATCACTTTCACCCCCGAGATGACTCTGTATATACATACACTGACAGCCACATGAATGGCTGTCATTTGATTGACAGCTTGGCATGCGTGACACCGGCGTATTCATACTGTATAGTAATGCCTTGTAATGAGCCAGTTTTCCTCTCCCTCTGACTGGAACATTCCAAATTAATTATTCATAAATGAAGGATGGTGGTGGGTCATTATTATTATTATTATTATTATTACAGCATCCTCCCCATATACACTGCCAGCATTGTATGTTGTGTATAGTACGGGGGGGGCAGGAAACCTCATATCTCCATATTTCAAACATGTTTTTATTTGAGGGGGGGGGGGGGGGGGGGGGGGCTACATTATCACACATCTGTTTTATGTGTGTGTGTGTGTGTGTGTGTGTGTGTGGCTGGGTGGGTCACATGCAACCAAGTGTAAAAATTACTTATAGTGGATCTCTTGTCCACTATAGAGCGTCGCAGTCCCCCCCACCTCCCCCCTCGTGAGACCCGGAAAATAAATCCCCGTTCATTTTCCTCCTCAAAGACTTTTCAGAAAGTGTATTCATTTAAAGACGTTTTTACGCCGCGGACAAAAAGCCAGCTCTTGTCGTGACAAATCATGACAATAATAAACACAATGTTTTGGGCCCAAACAAAGACGGCATGCAGGTTATACAATATGTTTTTTTTTTCTTTTTTTTTCTCCTTTGTCATTATTTGTTTTTGGTCCAAAATATTGTGTGTTGTTGTTGTTGTTGTCATGATTTGGTCGCGATTCGAGTCGGCTTCGTATATATACGACGCTTAAAGGTAGAGTAAGTGATTTCACTTAATTCAAATATCACTTATTTTTTTGTTTTGTTGTGATAATCCTCTCTACTATAGAGTGTGCTGACCATATAAGGAGTTCCTCCCTGTCCCCAGTTAACCCCTGGGGGTCAAAAAACCTTAGGCTTCGTTTTTGACTCTCTATCCTGATTGGACGAAGGCTTAGGTCCCACAGCCAAAAACGAAACTTAAGGTTTTTTGAGTGAAATCACTTACTCTACCTTTAAAAGGTATTTAAATAAATACTTTATGAAATGTCTATGGGGGGGAAAATGCATTGGGATTCATTTCCTGGGCCCTGGCGTCGTCATGAAAGGGGGGCGGGACTGTGACGCTCTATTGTCCCTTTCCTAACATTTTAGTCTAGTTTTTATTTGTTTGACGAAATTGTCGATATCTTTACGCTCATAGCCTTTAGTCATCGTGTGGCTTCGCTTTGCGTTCAGTTTCCGTGTCGTTTTTGGTCAGTGGGAAAAAAAATGTAGTCGACGAATATTTTTTATTTTATATTTTAGCACCACTTGGTTTTGGACTTATACAAGATATCCCGGGACGGACAGCGGACTCTCTTTCTCTCTATAACTAATATGCAGACACACGCCGGCCTTACCCCTGCCCCACTATCCCCATGGGACCCATTTGCAGCCCGTCTGGTCAGACTATACGTCCCCACAGACACACACACACACGCACGCACGCACGCACGCATGCACGCACGCACACAGAAACTGCTAATCAAATATTGATAATGGATACATGAAAGCAGCACATGGAAATCAATGGCGCTCATTATGGTGTGTGTGTGTGTGTGTGTGTGTGTGTGTGTGTGTGTGTGTGTGTGTGTGTGTGTGTGTGTGTGTGTGTGTGTGTGTGTGTGTGTGTGTGTGTGTGTGTGTGTGTGTGTGTGTGTGTGTGTGTGTGTGTGTGTGTGTGTGTGTGTGTGTGTGCGTGTGTGCGCGCGCCCGAAGCTCTCTGTGGTCTGCAGCATTTTAAGCTCACAGGCTGCAGACAGCATGCAATGATATTACCTGGTTTACAGGAATTTTCCATCAATT
>NC_137883.1:4910924-5060178 GCF_963924005.1 Protomyctophum bolini | reverse complement strand
AAAGCACGACTGACATTTTTATAGAATCTGATCTCGGGTCAGAATGGGTTAATCAGACCAGTGTGTGTGTGTGTGTCCAGTGGAAACCTCGTAATGAATCTGATCTCAGGTCAGAATGGGTTAATCAGACCAGTGTGTGTGTGTGTGTGTGTGTGTGTGTCCAGTGGAAACCTCGTAATGAATCTGATCTCGGGTCAGAATGGGTTAATCAGACCAGTGTGTGTGTGTGTGTGTGTGTGTGTGTGTGTGTGTGTGTCCAGTGGAAACCTCGTAATGAATCTGATCTCAGGTCAGAATGGGTTTTAATTATGCTTCTTCACATTCAGCTGGAGCCTCAGATCCTCCAGGGCAAAGACTGGCAGAGGACCGTCATTCCCATGAACGGGGTGAGTGGATTACACTGGGGTGACTCTTTACAAAATAAAAAAGACGAAATGTAATACTACTAATTAGCTGAAATCAATAATATATCAATGTTTGGATATTTTAGCCTGTGGGCCGCATTAAGTGATGGTGGGGGGCCGCCAGTTGCCCATGCATGCTCCATTATACCTTAATTGTTGACTAGGGTTCCCCCGGTGCCCCCCCCCCCCCCCCCCCTCCTTGTTTCTCTCTCTACGCCAGAGCTATAGTTACGTATTTATTTAAAGACCTTTTAACTCTTGTCGCGGCAAATCATGACAACGCACACAATATTTTGGACCAAACAAATAACTACAAAGAAGAAAAACAACAAAAAAAGTGCCGTTTTTTTTCCTACTTTCTAATTCTTTGTTTGGGCCCGAAAAATTGTTTGTGGTCATGATTTGTCACGACAAGAGTTGGCTTTGTCCAGCGGCGTATAAAAACGTCTTTAAATAAATACTTTCTGAAAAGTCTATGAGGAATGAGGAGTCTATTAGGAGTCTCGACTCGAGGGGGGCGGGACTGCGACGCTCTACGGGGTTCGTGTGGTTAATTTACAGCACCTTCTCGTTGTCTCCTCCGTTTCAGATCGAGGTTAAACTCTCCATTAAGTTCACCAGCCGAGAGTTCAGCCTAAAGAGGATGCCTTCGAGGAAACCCATGGGTGTCTTTGGTGTCAAGATCTCCACAGTGACTAAGTGAGTTAAGAAAGAGCCAGTCAAGTAGTATAGCCATGACTAAAAAAAAACATCGCATGGATGCACCTGGGACGTATCCTCAGTGATGTATAGCCTGGGGTCAACGGGGTTTCGGGGTCTTCCAACATCATACCCCTCACTCAGGCGACCCAGCCGGGGTTGATCAAGTCCACGACTTACGTCCGAGTAGCTATACCCTCAATCAGTCCCACTATAGGGAAAAACCAGGGGCACAAAATCTGTTGGAACTACTCCAGAACTACTCTGCCAGGGCTGGGACGTATACACACTTCTGGTGCATGGAGGGACTATAGGCTCTGTGGGTTGTCTCCTGTCCCTGTCCGGGCCCCTCCTACGTCTCACCAGGTCCACTCCTGCTGTCACCAGGCCCAGGACCCTGTGCGTTGCACCGGAGTCCCAGCACCAGACAGTTCATTCGGGAGTGGTGGGCAATGGTTCCGCAGGGCACTGGTGCTGCGGTTTCCGCTTGCTGCTTGCATGGCCCTCCCAAAGGCCTCACCGAGGGCTGTTGGGCTTCCTCCTCACGGAGGACACAGGCTGGCTGGGGCGCTAACCCATACTGCTCACCCGGGGTGCCGTCTACATTCCGGCTGTCACCCGTCTCTCCGGTGGTCACCAGACAATACCTGGTTGTCACATAGTCTATTCCTATGAGTCACTATAAATAGTCAAATCTTCCTGGAAATAAAAAAACGTCTGCCAGCTCATTGTTCTTATATTTGGCAGCCTGGGCCATAATGTCCGCAGGGTAAGTGTAAGTGTAAAAGCAAAGCAGCACGCAACATATATAACTGTTCAATCTCCTCCATTATAGGCCGTCGGTCTATTTGGAGGAGAAGGTGCTTTTTTTGTATACCCATGACTTTCTTTGGGGGGGGGTGTTGGTATAAATATGACAGGCTGAAGTGACCTTGAATGTCGGCTGTTAGTGTGAATAAGTTCATGTGTTTGTCGCCTATATATTCTGTACATTTTTAGGGCTTGTTTTTGGACTCGAGCACTGAGACGCGTGATGTTTCGACTATAGTGTGTGCGGGATATATCATATCAGAAGCAACTGAAAAAGATATCTGTGCCCCTTTGATAATGTGTTTTATAGATGTTGGACTGAAATAAATAATAATAATAATAATAAAACTT
This sequence comes from Protomyctophum bolini, assembly GCF_963924005.1. NCBI lineage: Eukaryota > Metazoa > Chordata > Actinopteri > Myctophiformes > Myctophidae > Protomyctophum > Protomyctophum bolini. The sequence goes on along the minus strand of NC_137883.1, from coordinate 5,057,914 downwards.
TATTTGTATAGCACCTTTCATGACATGAAATGCAGCTCAAAGTGCTTTACAGAAAAATGGAGAATAAAAGAAAAGCAAGGCAACAACATTAAAAACAAGCAGTAATGCAATACAGTGAGGACATGAATAACAAAAATAAAAAATAAAAGATCAATTAAAAGCAATGTTGTAGAAGTGGGTCTTGAGCTGAGCTTTAAAAATGTCTACAGAGGCTGCCTGTCGAAGGTACAGTGGGAGTTTGTTCCATGCCGACGGCCCGTAGAAGCAAAAAGCTGCTTCCCCGTATTTTTTAGTTGCCATTTTTTTTGGCAAAGCGAGCAGGCCAGCAGTGGAAGACCTTAGGGGGGCGGTTTGGGACATATTTAGGCAGGCATTGACATTGAATAAAGACATTGAAGAGAGTGTGACTGTGTGCGTGCGTACGACGTGCGTTCTCATCTCTGACTTGTTCTCCGTTTAGGCGAGAGCGTTCTAAGGTGCCCTACATTGTGCGCCAGTGCCTTGAGGAGATCGAGAGACGGGGCATGGAGGAGGTGGGCATCTACCGAGTATCGGGAGTGGCCACTGACATCCAGGCACTGAAGGCTGCTTTCGACACCAGTGAGTATATATATATATACTGATTTTATATATAACGTCGTATATATATATGTGCAAAGACTAATGTTTGACGGCCGGTGGTCTGCTTTGTGGTCGGGCGGCTTATGAGGAGATAGCTTTTGAACACTGCGAAGGGTAAGTGTGTGACGTCACTGCCCGTGTGAGTGTGTGGGTGTAGTGTGTAAGATGGTGTTGTGGGTGTTGCAATAGCGACGTAGCTGTTGTGGCTTTGGGTTTCTTCTTGGTACAACGTATTGCGTACAGCTTTTTGGGTACCACTTCTCCAATGTGTAATAGATAGGCTCAGAGTGGTTCCTTATAACAACACCATTCTGACCTGAGATATCAAGATTCTGAAAAATGTATACTTCTATACATCCTGACAGTTTTCCATTCTGACCTGAGATCAAGATTAAAAAAAAAAAAAAAAGTCTTCTATACGTCAGTCGCTCTTCGATTTTTCCAAAAATAGCAGACCTATACAAGCTCGTGGCATTGACCCCCCCCCCCCCAATCCAACACTTTGATTGCGGAGCGAGTGCCAAGCAGGGAGGCATTGGGTCCCATTTTTATACAGTCTTTGGTATGACCCGGCCGGGGATCGAACCCCCGACCTCCCAGTTTCAGGGCGGGCACTCTGACACTCATAAGGGAACACTTGTTTTTTTTTTTTATCCCACGATTTTGTAACCCATTTTTCACCCCTGTGTCAATCATCTAATGTGATCCTGGCCCTCTACACACCCTCCGCCAACCTGGGGAGAGCAACGGACTTGAACTCATTTTTTTATTATAGATAGTCAAGGAATGTATCACCGTCAATCACAAGGGAACACTGTTAAATTATAATGTTCTTTTGACTGTCTCTCTGTTCATCAGATACATCCGCCCCGGGGTGCGTTTTCGCATTTTTAATAACTCACTAATAAATTCATTATTAATCATTAATGTGTCAAATCGGGGGGGGAAAAAAGGGGCTTCGTTATAAGACCTCCATAATATTATCATGTGCAATGCCTGTGTGAAAAGGGCGCGATTGTTGGTGCAGGTGGTGAGGATATATATACGGCGGTTTGCAGTGAGTGACACACACAGACAGACATTCAGACATTCGGTTAACCCATTCTGACCGGGAACCCGTTTTGGTGTTAGCATCATGTTATGCTTTAGCTATTGAAAAATAGCAGATCTACAAGCTCATAGCGCGCCACCGAGTGGCGCGCTACGAGCTTGTAGGTCTGCTATTTTTGAAAAATCAAAGAACGACTGACATTTTTTAGAATCTGATCTCAGGTCAGAATGGGTTCATCAGACCAGCTGTGTGTCCAGTGGAAACCTCGTATGAATCTGATCTCAGGTCAGAACGGGTTATAGTGTGACGATAACGTTTTGTCGTCCCGTTTTTTTGTTGCTCGACAGACAACAAGGACGTGTCGGTGATGATGAGCGAGATGGACGTGAACGCCATCGCCGGAACGCTGAAGCTCTACTTCAGGGAGCTGCCGGAGCCGCTGTTCACCGACGACCTCTACCCCAGCTTCGCGGGGGGCATCAGTAAGGTCACGGTGGTGTTTATACCGTTTAAAACCCAGTTTAAAACCCTGTTTTTTGAGTGGTGCAACCACTCCTACAACCAGCAATGTCCGTGTACGTACCTGTGTATACCTGTGTAGGTACCTGTGTGTGTCTATGAGCACGAGTATGTTACTGATTTATACCAGTAGGGGGCGCCAGAAACAGAGAGAGGGGTAGTGCTGTGTCTCTAATGAGAGAGAGAGAGAGAGAGAGAGAGAGAGAGAGGGGGGGGGGGGGGGGAATTGCACCACTCAGTTCACACGTGTGTGATTTTATATATAGGCCTGAGATCAGATTCTATAAAAAAAATGTCTTATTTTTTTATATTTTTTATCCCACGATTTTGTAACCCATTTTTCACCCCCGTGTCAATCATCTACTGTGATCCTGGGCTCTACACACCCTCCGCCAACCTGGGGAGAGCAACGGACTTAACTCATGCTTCCAAAACAAAAATCTTCTACACATCCCGACAGTTTTCTTGGAAAAAAAAAGCTATGTTTCGATGTCAGTGGTTCTTCGAACCACTATAGGCCTGACGTCGAGAACAAAAAAAGATCTTCTAAATCATGACTGTTTTCTGAAATACCTATGTTTCTATTTCAGACTAAGATTTATAAAACGTTCGCTCTAAATTAATTAATATACGTATTATTCAAAGATTTGCGACACATTTTCACGATTTTCCAAAGATAGCAGATCTACAAGCTCATAGCACGGCACTCGGTAGTCGGTGGCGTGCTACGAGCTTGTAGATCTGCTGTTTTTCCAACAGCTAAAGCACGACATGATGCTTAAAACACCAAAAGGGGTTCCGTTAAAGGGACACTTCACCCTTTTTGCAAAAAAATATATGTTAATGACGTTTAGAAGCTTTAGAACACTTTCCTGGGGGTCTTTATGTGTGTAATGTGTGGTTTTAGATATTTTAGATTGTAGCAGTGAGCCTGTTGTCTCTGATGTCATGGACACTGGTCTCACTACCTTCCTGGACTACAATTCCCATAATTATTTGGTGCACTGCTCCTCCTTGTGTATAGGGGGAGAGCTGTCTTACTGAGACAACATGTAGTCCAGGAAGGAAGTGATCCCAGTGTCCATGACATCAGAGACAACAGGCTCACTGCTACAATCTAAAATATCTAAAACCACATATTACACACATAAAGACCCCCAGGAAAGTGTTCTAAAGCTTCTAAACGTCATTAACATATATTTTTTTGCAAAAAGGGTGAAGTGTCCCTTTAATGGATTCAACCATTGTGAACATCAACCGCAATGAATCGTATCATCCACGCAGGCATGAATGAAAGTTGCCGGCCCTTAAGTCATGCATGAAAGTTAGTTGGCTATTATTTATGGCTAATAGAAGTTGTTGCCGTTTTGTTCATATTCTTTTTTTTAAACCATTCAAATCACTCGAAGACATTATTTACGACGGCTTCATCGTCCGTTGTGTTAATATTGTCACCCACGATGATTAATGTCGACCGCGTGCTTTTTTCCGCAGCCCTGACGGACAGCGTCGCCAAAGAGAGCTGCATGTTGAACCTGTTGCTGTCGCTGCCAGAACCCAACCTGGTCACGTTCCTCTTCTTGCTCGACCACTTGAAGAGGTAGGTCATATTGTAGGAGCACCAAAATATACATTTAGTTTGTTGTTTATTCTATTTGTTTATCTTTTTTACCCACGCTTGGGTTTTTAGATGCGCCACAGCCCTTAACCTGATTGGTGAGCTCCTGCTGTGTGTGTGTGTCTGCTAATCACTTTACTTATGTCAGCTGTGTGTGTCTGGGCAGTGGCCATTCAGTGAGAGAATGGGGGTGAGCTCTATAGGCTCAATATTTTCTGTTGACCGTTTAATCTACCTTTAATCATTTATCTACACGTTTTCATTCATCAACATTTTCAGTATACATTCTTGGACCTTGTTTATTTGTCAATAAATCACCTTAACTATACAATAAGAACTTTTCTGGATTTGATTTGAAAAGAAACGCGTCATACAGTTCCTGCCGACAGCTCAGCCTCATAGCACTATACTTCTAATTTGATTTGATGGGAAGACGTAGTCGCTACAACAGTCATTTTTCATTTCATTTCAACCTGTATTTAGTTCTCGGAGAACACACTATGAGGGCTAGCTGGGACCCTCTTTTTCAAACAAGTAGGGACAAGTCCTGGACCGGAAGTATAGGCAGAAATGCATTGGACACCAGGCAACAGCCCAGCTTTAATGATCTCAAATCCCTTCATCACTCCCTCTGCTCTTGTCCAAAAAACGAGTCAGTTGTTCTGCATAACCGGTTGGATTTACTGTGAAGCACTTGAAGCACACACAAACCAACGTCGAACTGATAAACGACAACAAAACATAAACAAATGCTCAGTACAACATGGCATAAACGACACGGCGTCAAAAGCACGAATGAAATAAAGAAAATACACTCTAATAACATGCAAAACAACAACATTAACATACCTCACTGGCTGCTCTCTATAAGCATAAGGGAATGAGATAGCCGTGCTGAACACAGTGATTCACACACTTGGGAACTTCTGTCTGCGTCGCGCTGTCAAACAGACGTGTGCAACCTTGTCTACCCCTGTCTCAGTGACACCAGACTGCCCTATAAGGGGTTCCGCATAATTAGCCAAACAATGGCACGTCCGGCCTGACTTCATAGTCATGCAATGAATGAAGAAGACATTATGCGAGCAATAATTAACTTAAATACAAATAAATTGGATCTATACGTGCAGCAGTTATACCCTTTATTTTAGATTAGTTTTGTAGTGTAATCGTCACAACAACATAAAACATTACAGAGACTTCAGTTGTTACTGTACAATACTTTAAAGACAGTCGGCATGTTGCACACATGCCTTATTTTTATTTGCCCCCCCCCCCCCCCCCCTCGAGCGCTGGGTTTCTGCCCCCTCAATGTCGTAACTCTTCTATTAGATGGCTCTGGGTCAAGCACGTGCGCCACACACACACGCGCACACACACCAGATGTCATAACATCGTTTGTCTCGCCCATTCCATTGACATCGTGTCCTCTCTGATCGCCCTATTATAACCCGACAACGACAACAACAACAGGGTCGCCGAAAAGGAGTGCGTCAACAAGATGTCTCTCCACAACCTGGCCACGGTGTTTGGCCCCACGCTGCTCAGGCCTTCCGAGAAAGACAGCAAGATCCCCGCCAACCCCACGCAACCCATTAGCATGGCGGACAGCTGGTCGCTGGAAGTTATGTCACAGGTAAGAGTACTACACGCACTATAGGCCAGGGACGTGCAGAGAGTGTTAACCCATTCTGACCTGAGATCAGATTCACACAAGGTTTCCACCGGACACACACTGGTCTGATTAACACCATTCTGACCTGAGATCAGATTCTAAAAAAATGTCAGTCGTTCTTCCATTTTTCAAAAATAGCAGACCTGGCGCGCTACGAGCTTGTAGATCTGCTATTTTTCAATAGCTAAAGCATAGCGTGATGCTAACACCAAAATGCGTTCCCGTTCAGAATGGGTTAAAGGGACACTTCACCCTTTTTGCTAAAAAAATATATGTTAATGACGTTTAGAAGCTTTAGAACACTTTCCTGGGGGGGTCTTTATGTGTCTAATATGTGGTTTTAGATATTTTAGATTGTAGCAGTGAGCACAGTGTCTCTGATATGTCATGGACACTGGGGCTCACTTCCTTCCTGGAACTACATGTTGTCTCAGTAAGACAGCTCTCCCCCCTATCCACAAGGAGGAGCAGTGCACCAAAGAAGTATGGGAATTGTAGTCCAGGAAGGTATAGTGAGACCAGTGTCCATGACATCAGAGACACTACTGTGCTCACTGCTACAATCTAAAATAGCTAAAACCACATATTGCACACATAAAGATCTCCAGGAAAGTGTTCTAAAGCTTCTAAACGTCATTGACATATATTTTTTTTTTTGCAAAAAGTGTCCCTTTAAGAGAGGCCCGGGGGCTGAAATTCCGTAAGAGGGGCACTTTTGGAAGAAAATAGCCGATCTACAAGCTCTCAATGCAAAATGCATGTGTTCAAGATCGAAAAAGAGAGAAAAAAATCAATTCTCGGGGATATGGCATGGGAAAGAATGGAGAGGCGAGGGGCATTTGCATTTCTTTCACCGTGTTAAACGCCGCATTTGATGATCTGATGAGAGAGGGCAGTTGTTTTACAGACAGGTAAAAGGGGCAGGGGCTGAACGAAGCCCCCTTTGATGTCTATGTGTGCACGTCCCTGCTGGGGTTTTTTAATGTGGGTAAATAATATGTGTTTTTAGATATTTTACTATTAAATACTATGCTTTGTGTATAGTATTGTGTGTATACAATTAAATACACACACACACACACACACACGCACGCGCGCGCGTGCGCACACACACACACACACACACACACACACACTTTTCTTTTTCTGTCTATCTCAACGGTACATCCAAATGAAGGCAGAAAAAAATATAGTAAATGTGTTTTTTTATTTTATTTATACGTAAATATAAACATTTGGTAAAAATGTACCCTCTCCTCTCGTTATTGCAGGTGCAGGTGCTGTTATACTTCCTCCAGCTGGAGACCATCCCCACCCCCGACAGTAAACGCCAGAGCATTCTCTTCTCCACCGAAGTATAGAGACACGTATACTGTCTGCCTGCCTCACTGACTGTCTCCCACTTTATAGACTTTGAAGGACTATATGTGAAGGAGAGAGAGGAAAGAAGGAAACGCTGGCTCAAACTGAGTCCATAAATAGTCTTGTTTTTTTTTTTTTTTTTAATAATCTACTGACCCGCCCGCCGCCCGCGGGTCAAATCGGCTCTCCTGCTGGACTGCAAAGAAAAACGGCAAGGGAAATTAAGGTCCTCTGGCGATAGTAATTTGCCATAATTATATCCACCGGAGGGGGGAGTCGTCGTCCTATACGTGTTAAAGATGTGACCCGATACTTTGCAGCACACAATGTACTCTCCCCGCTGATTGGGGGTAATATAACGTCACGCCCAATGTTTGGTGTGATTACTCTGTACCTCCAATGAACTTTTCCCCGTTCTCTTTTTCCACTACCGTTTTCACAGGTCTTAACATTTGTAGCTTCACAGTACAGTTTTTGTTTGTTTGTTTTGTTTTTTCTTTTCTTTCTTTTTTTTGTGCGTTATACAGTGCGCTTTAAACGGCTAATTTATACATTTATGCGGAAGAGACTTCTCCAACTGAACTATAAATTATAGGCTTACTGTGAGTAGGCCTATAGACCAGTATGTAGTGGTATTACCCAGCTTATTCCATGTATGTTTATTTTGGACAATCATCCAAAGTCGACAGTCTTATTGAAAGCTGGCTTGTTTTATCCATTTCAAGATATTTGGGAGAAGTGGAATTCTGCCAAGAAGACACTTTTTTTTGTGTGTGTGTGTGTGTGTGTGTGTGTGTGTGTGTGTGTGTGTGTGGGGGGGTAATTTTGAGGTTCATCCAAAAATCACCCTGTGAATCAAGACTCAAGAGAGCGACAGAAGATCATACAGTGCATACACATCCATCCATCCATCCATCCATCCTCAACCGCTTATCCGTAGTCGGGTCGCGGGGGGCAACAGCTCCACCAAGAGAGCTCCAGACTTTCCTCTCCAGAGCAACATTAGTGACTTCCTCCATGGGGGATGTCCCGAGACGTTCCAAGGCCAGTGAGTCGATGCGTTTCCTCCAACTGCGCCCTTGATCTGCCCCGGGGGGGGTCTCCTCCCAGTGGGACGTGCCTCGAGGACCTCCCTATAGGGAGACGCCCCCGAGAGGCATCCTAACCAGATGCCCCCGAAACCACCTAAGCTGGGCTCCTTTTCCAGGCGAAGGAGCAGCGGCTCTATACTCATACACAGACATACATAAACAAACCCTGGATGGGAAAAGAGACTGTAATGTAGGCCTAGTGGAACCAAAATGGATCCATTAGGTTCCATTTGTATACACTCTCTGAGTTACAGACCCTTAAAGGTCCATTTGGTTTCTAACTATCATTTAGCTGGGGGGGGGGGGGGGGGACCCTCTGGAGGGGCCCTCGAGGACCCCACTTTGGGAGCCACTGCTGTATAGGCTGTTATAGTTACTCAAAGAAAGACTGTAAAATAAAAGCACACAAGGTAGTCCGGCGTAGACGGTGTGTTGCAATCAGACTGCCTGTATAGTTTTTGAACCGAAGAAGGACTTCCCCCTCCATTGTGTGTCGTTTTTATGTCTCGAAGGATTTGTCCTCTGCTTAAAATATCCAAGCAATATATTTTTTAACATAGTAATTGTCTGTGTTTCTTATATCTTCGTTCAAGAGGATGTCCTTATTATGAAAACATAATAAGGCATCCTGGCCAAAATAATATGTTGTTTGTTTCATGGAGAAAACAATTGTATTTACAGATACACTATGTACATAATCTTAAAGCTGTATTTTTTTTTCTTTTTTTTAGCAGTGTAATTGTTGTTATTGTAATTTATTTTGGGGTCGGGGGGGTGGGGGAAATCAAAGTAAGTATTAGTTATTCTACGTCTACTTTTTGGTTTGATGAAGACAGTGGTATAGAGATCATTCATACTTAGCCTTGACTTTAATTCTTGCATTAAATAAGCAGGATTTAGCCTTGTTCTTATAGAAACAGTCCAGCCTATATATCAATAATACAGCTATATAAGTATGAAGGTATTAACAACACACATTTGTACTTTTAACCCATTCCGAACGGGAACCCATTTTGGTGTTGGCATCATGTTATGCTTTAGCTATTGAAAAACAGCAGATCTACAAGCTCATAGCGCGCCACCGAGTGGCGCGCTACGAGCTTGTAGGTCTGCTATTTTTTGAAAAATCGAAGAACGACTGACATTTTTAGAATCTGATCTCAGGTCAGAGTGGGTTAATCAGACCAGTGTGTGTCCAGTGGAAACCTCGTATGAATCTGATCTCAGGTCAGAATGGGTTAATACACGGCGAACAACAATACGGTGTGAATTTTATTTAACCCATTTTGGTGTTGGCATTATGTCATGCTTTAGCTATTGGGAAAAAAAGCAGATCTACAAGCTCATAGCGCGCCACCGAGTGGCGCGCTTACGAGCTCGTAGGTCTGCTATTTTTTTGAAAAATCGAAGAGCGACTGACATAGAAGACATTTTTAGAATCTGATCTCGGGTCGGAATGGAAAACTGTCGGGACGTAGAAGACATTTTTTAGAATCTGATCTCGGGTCAGAATGGGTTAACTTAACACACTGCATTTTGCTGGGTACGTGCTCCCTGCGATGAAGGCACGAGCGTTTTTAACTGCTGCGTCAATTGTGTTTCATTATAGTCAAGTCTCATACCCAGAGACCATTATTATTGTCCGTTTTAGTCCGATATTGTCTAATATCATATCACAGAAGAACACATGTATGACGTCTTTACTTTTTACAACTATTTAATCTGGGCTATGAAAGTGCACTCATCAATTGTTGGAACTACTGTATTACAAACGAGAGACCATGAGCACTGGGTTTACATCCACTAATCCACTGAAGACCATATCCAGTGGCGTGCACAGATAGACACTATAGGTGGCGCTGGCACACCTGCCCTTTGCCCTCTGGACAGCAATGTGCCCTTTGAGAAAATTGGGGAAAAATCTTGATTAAAAAAAAAGCTTCTAATATATTATTTATGCCCCAAAATCTATAAATCTCACACCTATACACGCTATAGTATGCCGTACGATATGGGCTATAGCCCATGGTCCAAAATTGCGGAAATTGAAAATTGCGGAAAGCAAAAATTGCAAATTGCGGAAATTGCGGAAAGCGGAAATTGCAAATTGCGGAAATTGGAAATTGCGGAAATTGCGGAAAGCGGAAATTGTGGCAATTGGAAATTGCGGAAATTGTGGAAATTGAAAATTGCGGAAAGCGGAAATTGTGTAAATTGTGTAAATTGGAAATTGCGGAAAATACAACACATTGAGCAGGGCACTGCAGGGAGTTGAACCCCGTTCCGGTAAACCAGAAGTACCAGTACCAGTGCCTTAGCTTTTGTGTATTCAACTATTTGGGTAACATGTGAGCTTTATCCTCTAGTCTAATTCATGGGCCTGGATTTTTTTTCTCCAAAAATTCAAAAAACGATGGGCTATAACCCGTCGTTTTTTAATTTTTTTAATTATTTTTCAAATCCTCAAAAATGATGAAAAACGGCGTGCTATAGTATGCCGTATGTGCTATAGTATGCCGTACGATATGGGCTATAGCCCATGGTCCAAAATGATGTGAAACGAGGATAACCTTTTTTTTCAAAATTTCCCGGTCCGGTTTCCACACGCTGCTCGAGGTGCCCTTTTTTTTCTCCACTTTGAGCACCGGCCTGCCCCTCTATAAATGTCTGTGCACGCCACTGGCCATATCTATTGATTTTAACGAAGAGATATTTGCTCATTCTATATACTCGATGTCTCTTTTCTTTCGTCCATATCGTCATGGATACATTCTGATACATCTGTGTCCGCATGTGCCCTTTAATTTTTCCGTGTATTCCATTAAGCTTGAAAGTGACCAACCTGGCAACTTGACCGACGGCCACGTTGATGAAAAAGCTCTTAGAATATTTTTGTTGTTAGAAATAACGAGAGTTTTTTTTTGGGTCTTAATTTCCTGTACCTTGATTTAAACATGCAGGCATGTTTTATCGAAGATCTGTTTGATCGCTTCTGACAAATTACGTATAATTTGGGCAGTGGTGGAAAGTAACTAAGTACTTTTACTTAAGTACATTTTTTTAGGTATTTGTACTTTACTTGAGTATTTCCAATATCCAGTACTTCTCGGAGCCAAAATGTTTGCTTTTACTCCACTACAATTATTTGAAAACTTTAGTTACGAGTTACTTTGGCGATTACAAATTTGATTAGAAAACATACATTACCCACTTCAACCCTATACATTTCGGCCATTTGAAAATAGCAGATCTACAAGCTCACAATGCGTCACATTGTGAGCTTGTAGATCTGCTATTTTCAATAGATTTTATACACATTTTGAACTTGTGAAATGGCACATTCTGCACAATGAGTACTTTTACTTTTAGTAGGCTACTTTAGGTACATTTTGATGCCGATACTTTTGTACTTTTACTCAAGTACATTTTCAATTCCGTACTTTTGCCTGTAACGAAGTAGTTCTGAATTGAAATATTGGTACTTTTACTTAAGTAAAACAATTGAGTACTTTTCCCACCACTGATAATTGAAAACTTGATACTGTATGCTGTATAGGTTTTAGGCGTGTTTAAAAGTGGCTCTTGAATTTCTTGGTTTACATAAATACGGTATGTCCTTCCCTGGCCTATTAAAAGATATAATGAATATGATGTTTATAGTGATGATGCCTTGGAAGAAACTGGTTTACACATTCTGAGATTAAAGCTGCTATAAGCAATAATATGTCACTTTTTATTTTTAGTATCTTCTATTTGATTTGGTATTCGGACGGCCAGCAATGGGTAAAACGTCTGATTGGTTAGTCATTTCAACCAGGGTTTTTTTTTTTTTTTTTTCTCGACCAATGACAAAGCTTCTAGGAACATCTTTTTTTATTTGATATATTCATGATACAATTCATAGAAGAGCAGTACAGAATTATCAGGAGTGCACAAAAAGTCAGAGGACTTAATTCCATTGTGATCCAAATAAATAAATAGTTACAGCATGTCCAAGAAGAACATGTGTACTGACATTACAATACTAATGACATTTACAACCGGCCATCATGTAGATCAATAAACAAAAGACAATAAATATATATAAATGGATAAATACAGCGCTATACTCACTTGCCCAGCAGCCACTTTTTCAACATCTTTTTTAAAAATGTTCAAAGACTGGGCAAATGTATAATTTCCCTTTTTTCCTTTGTTCCAATCCCCCACCCCTGTATATGTAAATGAGCTTCTACCTATACCCTATGTCTCAGGTTTGGTGGTTCAAGATCAGCTACACCTTCTGTTTCAAACTATGTAACTGGTTAACATACGGGAAGTAATAACCTTTAAAATATTTTGGGCATTGTTCTTTTAGGATTGTATAGACCATAATGAGTCTCAGTTGTTTGTATTCTGCCTTCCACTGGGAGCCAATTTAATTCTCTAAAATGGTTAGCGCCCAATGTGGGTTCTTGGGGAGAGATGAAGGACTACCCTTTTATTTTGTGATGTCTGTAGTTAATCTTTGGTATTTTTAGATAAGCTGCTGTACCAGGTTAGGCAGGTGTAATCAAAAGGACATTGTGGTTCTATCTATGAGCGTTTTACTCATTGCTGGCTGTCTGAATAACAAAAGAAAAAAGAAAGAACAAAGTCATTAAAATTGACATATTATTGCTGATAGCAGCTTTAATGGGCTCCATTTTCGTCACCGCAAAACCCCTTAAACTTCTTTGCCTTTTTTTTTCTTTTTTTTTTTTTACTATTTTGAAAAACATTTTTGAATAGTTCAAACTAGCCAATCTATATACATTGACACGTTGTGAGCTTGTAGACTGGCCATTTTAGCAAAATAGTTTAAAAAAACAAAAACAAAGCAAAGACGTTTAGGGATAAGGGGTTTAGCGGTGACAAAAATGGAGTCTCCTGCTTTGACCCCATTACACCCATCCCCCATATACCACATGCATTATCGTTGCTGTCTGGAGGAAATGTAATGTCCAAAAAAGGTCACTTTTCAGGAAATAATAATGTAATTATTATTTAGTCATGTTTATTGTTAATACATTTCATTGGCTACCTAATTATTTATAAAAACCCACAGACAGACTTATAACCACTTTCACGTTCCAAACCTTTTCCAAAAAGTGTTGTATGACGAATACATACGTTGAAGGGGCATTCATTTACCAAAAATAAATAAAGATAATATGGAGACACATGACTGCCCGAAAGCAACGATATGGAGCTATAGCTGTTATGCACACATAATACCTCTGCTTACTTCCAGGCCCCTTCCCTACTTCCTTGTTTCAGGTGTTACCAATGATACTAATGAAATGAAGGCTATATTGTTCCATTCTGATCGAACCGAGTCAAGGTGCTAGAAAAGTCCTATCATCTGATTGTATTAAACAACGTTAAACTCACCAACATTCTGTACGGACAGCTTGAATGTGCAAAGTGTTTGTTTCATAAAAGTCCACCGTAGACATGTTATCAGCTAGCTATACTTCCCGATAAGAAATTCCGTGCAGGTGATTATTTTTCTCTGGAAGCACTCCTGCATTATGTGCAAATTCAAAACAGGTGTGGAGGTACCTGCATGCACGGACAGTCTTGACAGAAAGTAGGCTATAGCTCATAACATTATGTATGTCTACTGTGGATTTGTATGAAGCAAACACGTCGCAGAAGTAAGAGGATTCAATTCAAGCTTTCCGTGCAGCGCTGGAATGTTGGTGAGTTTGATGTTGTTTAATACTATTAGATCTGACTTAGATCTGGTTTGGACGTATGCGCTGCTGCCAATGGCTGGTATTATTGCAACTCTAGATGAACCCATTAAGATAATTCTAGTGTTGCAAATTGCACGCTATTGTGCATGTTTATTGTGTATTGTTGTTTATTGTTTTTATAGATCCCCATTAGTTACTGCCTCAGCAGAGACTATTCTTCCCGGGCGTGTAACTGCATGAGAGTGTACGAATCTGTACACTAAATGGAACAGAGCCTTAATTAGTATCATTGGTAACACCTGTGAAGGACGCGTTATTCGATCTGTGTGCATTAGAGTCAGAGCCTACTGTTTGTCCACACTCATGTGCGCATGTGGATCACATTGTATGAATCATGTGGATGACTACTAGACTAAATGCTGTATGCTCACAGAGGATTTCCAATTTCCAGAAAAATACTTTCCTCTGAGAGAGAGAGAGAGAGAGAGAGAGAGAGAGAGAGAGAGAGAGAGAGAGAGAGAATATCAACCATGAAACACAATAGTACATAGCCTACATACCGGTAGTATAGCCTAGTAGGCCTATATCAGGTTATCGTAATAAATTACTTATTTCCATTGTGGTCCTGTAGACCTGACTGGAAGGCAGGCAGAAGGTAGCTTGGTAAGCATTTTACAATCACTACATATTACACAAACAAATCAATGCGCTCTCTGATATTTTGCTCAGGAGTTGATATTTTCTTAAAACTATATAGTCTTCTTGAATTGCATCTGGGATGGGATTTATTCCCAGAAGGAATTGCAGTCACTCACTTTTTCCAACACTGGCTACTTCTAAAAAAAAACACCTAATTAAAGGTACAAGTGGCTAGACAGAGCAAGCAATGCTTGTTGTCTTACCTCTTTTTTCTATGACATTTAACATTAAAATTCAAGATGGTGTGGACTATTCAAAGCATTCAGCAAAAACAAAAAAAAAAAATTGACAAACTGTGGCAATATTCCACCAGTCACAAAAGTACCTTTCCTGCTCATATTTTTATATTTCGTAAAAACGTCGTTTTTACCTTTTTGCTGCATGGCAGCATGTCGCATTCACACTAGGTTATGTTAGGATGTGAGACAGGCAATCTATGCTGTTCATCATTTCTCTCTCTTTTGTCACCTATATAAGTTATAGTCTGCATTGCTGCTCTACTCCCATTGTGCCTCAATTATTTTATTCAGCACCTGCTTTGTGGGATTATTGTAATGGTCAAAGCAAGGAGTAGTTTCTGATCCAGTCAGAGACTTCTATCTCTTAAAGGGGGTATTTCAGTCTCCCATTGCCTTTGGTGAGAACAGTCACACATCTCTGATATACCAATACAGCACCTCAGATTTTAGTTCATGTACTTTTTATGAACTTATATGGGAATGCTTCCCCCCTTCCTTCTTCAGACAATACAGAGGCTATATTGTTCACAAGCACGAGGTGAAGAATGGCATTTTTTCTCACTCATTAATTTCATACTGTATAGCAGAGGCCTTGAATTACCGTAACTCTTAAAACCTCTACTTTTAACCATATTGCATATTTTTTGACCTATACTTTGGTATATCAAAATACAAGCAAAGCAAGCAAATGTCGTGTTATGTTGTATACTAAGTTGCCACAGGAGAATATTTGCAAACATCCTCATAAATCTCTGATGTGAGTCATTATGTTGCCATCGACATATGAATATACATTTTTATTTATTATCTGTCAGATGTAAATTACCATACCTGTAGCTTCAACAGCTTTGGCTACATTTAAAAAATAGCCTAAAAAAATACATCACTGGCTTATGTGAGGCCTGCATTTTCAGTGCAGTGACTGTGATCGTTTAGCTATAGGCCTACAGCTTAGAATAACTGAAAGTGTATGCGGGAGCTGATTACAAGAAAGGATCCTTAAATTGAAACACAACTCAAACCCATCAACCACCTTCTTATAACAGTCTAAAATGTATTATACTAGCGAGTACATAATTGGGTTTCCATTCCCGTTCAAGTTTGAACAGAAGGGGTCAATTATTGGTCACGCTGGCACAGCATCATTTTGAATAGCAAAATTGACACCGGTATAACAGCTTAATCTCTCTCAACTCAACATTGTTTTTGTATGTTGATTGTCAATTATCAATTGCATACAGTATATGTATCCTCATTATTACAATAACTTCCTTTTGTCTGTTTATGAAAAAGTAAATATAGCCTACCGTGTATGCTGGTGGGACACACGGTAGCTTAATGCATCTAAACATACAGAAGATATTGAGAATACAAATTGTAATGTTTGGTGAATGTGGTAGCAAATTATATAGCCTCTTTGGAATAATTACATTGGATCAATGTTACCGGTATATTCCATATTTCTGTCTGCCCTCAGTATGAGAAGCTCAAGATGGGACTTCCTATAGTCTCAACCTCAATAGGATTTTTTTCCCCCTCCATAGCATTTTCTTTTTCATGCTCCTTTTAGCATTCAACATTATGCTTGTAGTACTGTAAAAAGGGATACTGTACTCCAATGACCAACATGTTTTGGAAGGCATTTGCAGCCTCTGTTTGTACACAAAATGTTAAATAAAATCTTCTGTATCTATGTAAAAGTTTATGAAATGTCCTGCATCTATTTTGAAATGTCTTTTTTTTCCTCCCCACTGGGACAACTGGGATTAAGCTGTGCAAAATATAGCCCATGTTTTATGTTAAATGTTTAGTATGGGTCCCCAGCATGTAGAAACTGCCGGGTGCTAACTTGCATATGTTGCAATTTTCATAATTGGCTTAATATCTGGCCATACCATTAACGGCCTATAGGGGGGGGGGGGGGAATCTACATTTCATCATGCTTTATGTAACATGTGACATGTCAAACTAGGGGGTTTTCATGATGCTGAATCCAAGCATTTGTTTTGCACAAAATACACTCCTTAGGCTAAAACGGCCATCACAAATGTGATGATGTCAGCACACACAAGTAGCTATGGCCATTTATAGCCCAAGGAGTGTTTTTTTTTCTTTTTTTTTTCAAAACTATGTCACATGCTACATAAAGCATGATGACAGTTGCCTTCTATAGGTTGTTAATGGTATGGTCACATATTATGCCAATTATGAAAATTGCTCAATATTATGCAAGTTAGCATCCGGCAGTTTCTGCATGCTGGCGGCCCATAGTCAACATTTCTAACATAAACATTTGGTTGTACTCAACATGTCCGGGTTCACAATGGGGCTCTATGGGCTGGCTACTATAGACTAAATTGATGATACAGAATGCAAAATAAATCCATAATTTAGTGCTGAAAGAAATCATGGCCTCTCTCTCCCTCAGCCCTCTACTTGTGCAAGCAACTTCACTCATTGACCCCTGGAATTAAGAGGTGACTTAATGTCAAAGCGCATACTAGAAAGGCACACCGAGTATGCTGTGGTAGAAATGGCTGTTCTACAACAAACATACTGTGCATTTTTTCATTTTGTTTGTGCATTTGTGGTGCCCTGCAGGAAGGTGACCTTTCCTGACTTTTGGAGGTGCGGTTTGTACAGCTGGCTCCATATAACATGCAATTCCAACTTCATCCCCAAATTGGGATGAAAGTATACAATCACAATCACGTCACCTTGTTGAACTTTTGACACATTTGATGACGCTGATGCAATGCATTAGCCACTGCACTATTTTACCATTCATACACAGACCTGCTAAATCCATTGCCTTTGTCAACAAACTATTGACAAACTATTGAAATATATTGTCCGGCACTAGGATATTATTATCAAACGCATGTGACACTAGACCCATGGCATGATGTGACGATAAATGCCAAACATATTGGCTGCAGTAACCAAC
The DNA here is from genome assembly GCF_963924005.1 of Protomyctophum bolini. NCBI lineage: Eukaryota > Metazoa > Chordata > Actinopteri > Myctophiformes > Myctophidae > Protomyctophum > Protomyctophum bolini. The sequence continues at coordinate 5,040,372 of NC_137883.1, read as the reverse complement.
AACAAGCTAAAGCCGAAACAATTCCATAATTTTAACTGCAGCCTGAAAAATATGCTGCTGTTGGTTAAATTATTAGTGACCTACCGAACCTAGTCAGTTCTTGTGATTCACGTTGCTTCTGGGAAGCAACCTCAGGCCTATAGGCCTATAGTAGGCCTCCAAAGACATGCTGATGTACAAAACTTAATTAAAATGAGAGCACTTTGGTAAACTCTCCACCGTAGGTACGTAGTTAATAGCTAGCGGTTTTTATGAATTAATTGAGACGGAAACAGGCCAGCCACATATCAGACTCTGCAGATACACAGACCCACCACCTGTATAATAATTATGAAGGACAAAATTACTGCACTACTAGGTAAGAGAAAGTCACCCAATAGTAGGCCTATCATTTGAGTAAAAGTCTTATCGAAACGCATTGCCTGATATTAAATATACTTAGGTTTCAAAAGTAAAAGTACTCTAAATGTGGTTAATAAAAAAAAAATCAACCTTCTCTCTCTTTCTTTCCTCTTGAGTGTGAATTAACAAAAATGTCAAGAAGGCGAATTTGAGAATGCTGGAATTTAATTTAATTCAATAAAGTAGAACGTTTCAACTTTCAGGCCGTAAGAGTTCCGTGTCACTTCAAGGATTGTTTTATTTTATTTTTTATTTTTATTTCATTGCCTCTCTATAAGAGGCGAGCCATGCAAAAGATGGCCTCTCTGTCTGTATAAGTCTGTGTGCCTGACTGTCGGCGGCCAATATCTCACACACACACCTGTGGACTGATTAGACCCACAGTCCTCTTGCACGCTATACCTCCAACATGTTTTTTTTCACGTATATTTTATTCTTTTTTAAATTAAAATGTAGTAATAATAATAATAATTATTATTATTATTATAAGTGTAATAATAATAACTTAAATTTTATTGTAACAGAAAGTAAATTGGATCGGTCGGATCAGGTTCCAATAGATAACTGACGAGGGAGATCACGACGAGTCACGGCCGATATTAGACCCCGTTGTGTTACGTTACATTATAGCATCTGCCATCGCGTAGCATGGTATATGTTCAAAAAAGAACGACCTATAAGGAATCCATTTGAATGTGGAGGATGTTGGCGGCGTCAGGAAAGGTGGAACGACTGGTCGCCGTCGCGGGCCGCCAACAGCAGCTTCTCGCGCGTGATCTCGATGCTGGAGTAATCGGGCAGCTTCAGGTAATTGACGCAGGTCATGACCGAGGGGAGGTAGACGTCCGGGTTCTCCGTGGACGCGAACGTCGTCCGGACGACGGTGAGCGGGGGGTTCAGGCTCCGGAAGCCTCCCACGGGCAGCCGCGGGCTCCCCGTCACGAACCGCAGGAAGAGCCTCTGCTGCTCGCCGTCGAAGTCGCTCAGCACCTCGAACAGGAACTGTACCGCGCGGCTGTCGTGCGTGTAGCCGTGGTCGGAGCGGCAGCACTCCGTCAGCGTCTTGACGTCCCACGGCTCCGACTTGTTGCCGCACAGCAGCTGGTCCAGCTCCTCCGGGTAGAAGTACTGCAGGTGACGCAGGGGGAAGACCGACTCGAAGCCTTCCCGGAACGACGCGAACTGGCCGGACACGCCTTCGTTGAGCGTCCAGTACACCGCCAGCCGGAGGTACTCCTCCAGGTTGTAGATGGTGACGGGGACGTCTTTGCCCCCCTCCTTCAGTTCGATGTCGGAGAACCCCGGTAGGGTGAAGTCCAACATCAGGTCCCCGACGGAGCAACCGCTCATGTCCAGGCTCTCCAGCGCCTCCCGCAGGCTCTCCCTTGTGAGCGTTCGGTCCTGCTCCAGCCTTTTCTTTTGCCGGACGACGCCCTCCAGCTGCTGGATTGACTTGTGTATGCCAGGGTGGACGTCGACCAGGTCATGGGAGCTGACGGACATTTCGTGCCTCAACATCCACTTGTAGAAAGGCAGGCCCAGGGGCAGGTCCAACAGTTTGAAGTCGATGAGGGCTTTGGCCACCAGCTTTCCCAAGAAGCGGAACTTTGCTTTGATCTTGGCGACGTGTTCCGAGTCGGTCGTCCTGCCGAAGGGAACGACGAACAGTCCACCGGAGTTGAACATGTACTTGGTTCCCTCTTGGTTCCCTTTGGGGTCGGCCAAGGTGATCTCTTCGCCCCGCCACAGCCCCAGGTCAGCCCGCTGGAGCTCCTGAGACACCAGAGCGTAGAACTCCATAGTGGGGCCCAGGCCCGTGCCCACCTCGTTCTCATATTGGATCTCCAGCATGCCCCTGGAGTTGCCGAGGTCCTGCATCACGACCTCGGCCTGTGTCAGGAGCTCCTCGCGGTTTATCACCCTCTTCTCGCGGTTCAGACGCGTCGCCACTCGGCTGTCCCGAAAGTCCGACTGGTTGATCTTGGGGCTGGTGTCGAGCAGGCGCTGCATGGCTCTGTCGCGGTCAAAGGCCGCCGCGTAGAACAGCCGCTGCCTCGTGTTGAACGGGAAGAAGAAGGGGCTCGTCTTCCCGAGTTCCATGAGCCAGGAGGGGATGTTCCCCGTCAGGATCACCAGCGGGTCTTGCAACTGACGGTTGGCCTTCACTGCCAGCTTGCTGTTGATGAACTCACTGGTGGGGACGATCTCCTTACACCCGGCGTCGTCGTACAAGTGGAACCAGTATCTACTCACGGAGTGGAGGACGCGCAGGAGCAGGGTGACTTCCAAAGAGGGGTCCTTGAACGTTATGGTATCGGGTGGCTCCGAGATGAGGCACGCCTCTAAGGGATTGACGACACCGGGACACACGCCGTCGTGCCACAGCTCGTCCTGTCTGTCGACGTCGTGAGGCGAGCTTCCGGTAGGGTCGGCCTGCAGCGCCCCATGGCACACCTTTCCTCCCACAGTGTCTTCACAACTACTACCGCCCTCGACCTCCGTCACAGGCTTGTACCATACGGTGTGTGTTTTGGTCCAGACGTCGGTTTGCATGAAGGTGTTGGCCTCGTCGTCCGTGGACTCCCTTTCGTCCCCCGTCTGAAGGTCGAGATGCTGGACGGCCTGGTAGACCGTCATGTTGTACGGCAGCAAGTGGTCGCCGATGTAGAACTGTAGCCTGTGGCGTACGCTGCCCGAAGTCAGCAACTGGTCCACCAGAGATTCATCGACGATTTCATCATCTGATTTGTCCTCACTACTACTGGATTTTCCGAAACCCCGAACAACCATGTATCTTTCAATGACCTGCACCAGGTCCAGTGGGTTGAAATTCACAGCGCTGCCCTTCCATTGCTTCACGTTTGTGCAATCCGGGTGTCTCTGTAGTTGACACCTCAGCTGGTGAGTGTTGAATAATTTCATCGCCTGAGAGATCCTGCTCCCGTTGTCGTTGCCGCTGAGAAAGTCGTACACTCTGACGGGGAACTGCTCCGTTTGACTCAGGCAGTCGTTCAGTTTATGCACCAGTGACAGAAAAGGCCCGCTTCCCGACGGCTCCAGGCGACCCGTGGTCGGCTCCGCTCCCGGAACCGGGCAGCCGGCGAAGACGTGCAGAAATCTCTTGAGCCGCACGTCGCGGCTGACCACGTCCCCGTCGCCGTCGGAGGTCAGATAGAGCAGCAGCCGTTTGACCAGCCCGCTGTGCTGGATCTCAAACGACGACACGTCGGACTCCGAGACTATCCCGCAGATCTCCGCCAGACACTCCACGCCGCCGTCCGCCCGCAGGTCTAGCTGCTCCGTGGCGGCGCAGAGCGTCCGGAGTACGCTCAGTGCAGGGTTGCTGCCGTCTACGTTCTCCGAGTCGAAGTAACGCTCCACAAACCTGCTGGACTGCTTTTTGATCCAGGCCTTCACCTTGTCCTTATTGTTTGAGATTGGGTCGTTGTTGGGAGCATTTCCCAGGCCACTCTCTCCTGCAATAATGCATGGGGGCTCAAAGGGTGTGCTCTCGGCTGTGGCAGGGCTCCTAGCCTCGACATATATCTCGTCGTCGTCCCCGAAGGGGGGCCAGGTGGTCAAGTCAACAATGTCAGATGTGACATTAGTAGCGGCCGCAGCGTTATTAATAGTGTCTGTGCACTGACTGGCCGTGCCACTGCCGGCACATGCCTTGGGGGAGGAGGGAGGACCGGCGATCGGGACGTCCTCTGACTCCGCCAGGTTCTTCACCTGGTGCATTATGCCTCTCCGGAAGTAGACGCTCAAGACGTCGGGGATCTTCTGCATGAGGATCTCGGCCATCTGCATGGAGCCCACGACGATCCTCTGGTCCGGGCTGGAGAGCATGGAGGCGATGTGGCTGGAGACGGCGTGGCTCCGCAGCACGTCCCTCAGCAGCTCGGCGTCGGCGAAGTAGACGATCCTGAGGATGGCCCGGAGGCACTTGTGTCTGACGGTGGGGCTGGCCGAGGAGCTGTACATCTCGTAGAGGACGCCGTACAGGGTCTTGATGAAGCACCTCGCCAGCTCGGGGTCCTCCTTCATCAGCTGCGCCCGCACGTCTTCCTGCCACACCTCCTCCCGGTGACACTCCTCCTCCTCCTCCTCCCCCGTCGCGGTGGGATCGGCGGCGCGATGAGGACCGCGTCGTTTCCTCTGGACGCCACGGCCCCTGCCGGAGTCCTCGTTGATCTGCTGCATGGAGATGAAGTCGACGACGTAGACGCGGCCGTGAGTCGACACGCTCACCTCGTTCTCCCCCTTGTCGTGGGCCGCCTCGATGACGCGGCTGTTGGAGCGGTTATAGGCGTGCCACAGCCCCTGGTCGTCGCACCACTGCCAGGCGGCCTCCTCCGTGGCCTGGGCACCACCACCACCACCGCCGTCTTTTGTCAGCATGGTATTGACCGCGAAGATTCCGTCTTTGGGAAGACGGGGCATCAGCTGACAGATGAGGGAGGTGAGTTCGTATAGCTCCTGAGGGCTCCGGGGAACCAGCTCAATCTGTTCCTGCCCGCCGCCATTGGACGAGCTGCACAGGAGAAAGCGCAGGGTCTCGGCTATGTTCTGTTTCACGAGCTGCACGGCCAGGAAGGGGCACCGGGAGCATATGAGGGAAAACATGCGCACGACGACCACCAGCATCCCCGAGCTGAGCATCGGCGGGGTCACCAGCAGCTGCTGCTGAATGTTGCTCAGCAGGTCCCGCGAGGCCACCTGCTGCAGGAGGCTGTCCTCGTGCTGAAAGTTGTCCACCAGCCTGGCGAAACAGAGGCAGGTGCTTTCCACGGATTTCTTGTCCTGGTGCATGAGTCTCTGGGTCAACAGCGGGAGAGAGTCGGCGACGAGGTGGAACTCCGCCGGGGTGACGCTCTGGCAACAGTTGGCCGCGATGGTCAGGGCATTTCTCTGCGCGTTCATGCTGAAGAACTCCAGGTACAACAGGCAGTTCGCGAGCCCGCCGGCCTTCAGGATGGCTTTGCCGTGTTGCCACGACAACATTTCCAAGGCGGTCAGCGCCTGCTCCGCCACGTCAATGAACTGGATCACCTGGAGCTTCTCCAGGAAGACCGGAATTGCACCGACCACCGCGGCGGAGGACCGAGGCAGTGCCTCCATCATGTACGTGAGAGCGCGGGAGGCGTGGATCATGATGTCAAAGTTGTGCTCCGTTTGCAACAACGCGATCAGCGCGGGCACCACGTTCTTGACGGGGAACCCGTGGAGCGTGTCCTCGTTGCCCATGACCAGCAGCTGGCACATCTCGATGGACGCCTGGAGCTGCTGCGACTCGTCGCCCGTCGACTGCAGAACCTGCAGCAGCTGCTGAGCCGAGGAGGGAGTCGAGGCGGAGGAGGCCTCCGCTTTGCCCTGCATGGCGGACAATTTAGAAGCCAACTTCTTGCTCTGGCTTTGACCCGAGGACGCGGGGGGCTTGTTCCGACCGCCCTGCGAGAGGATGCTGAAGACGTTTGCAGAGGACGACGACGACGACAACGTGGAGATCATAGGGACCTCTTTGGCAGATTTGGCGGATTTATTAGAAAAGGGGTTTTGCAGTTTTAGAGTCTTGCTCTCGGTACGAGTGGAGAAGAGCCCGACACTGCTGCTCGGAGCGGGGACGGAGTCCACTTTCTTCCATTTCCTGGAGACGGAGGGACCAGAGGCCCCGCCGCTCGACTTGCCCCGGGCGACCTGCGGGGTGGCGCCATTGGTGCCTACGACGGCGGCGGAGGAGGAGACGGAGGAGACTGTGGAGGCTGAAGGGGAGGGGTCTACGGCGTTGTTAGACCCGGCTTTGGCCGAGGAGGAAGATTTGTAATAAGCCGCCAGCTTGGTGGGTTTCGCCGCTCTCCCCTCGGTGGTACGGCGGGACCAAGCCGTGCTGCTCAGAGTGGGGTCCGCCGATTTCTTCCACTTATGGGAGTCGGAGGAGGAGGAGGAGGAGGAGGGCATGACAGAGGCCCCGCTTTTCTTGCTCTGACTTTGACCCGAAGACGCGGCCGGCGGCGACTTGACCTGGTCACCGGCGTGCGGTAGGGCAGGCGGGCTATTGGACCCCGGGGAGGAGGACGAGGAGGAGGCTGAGGAGGTGTCCATGGCGGTGGGCCCATTCTTCGACGAGGCGGCGGCCGGCGGCTTATTATAAGCCAGCTTCGAGGGTTTCGCAGTTCTGTTTGCGGGGGGTGGGGGGGGGGACCCGGCGGCGGCGGCGGCGGCGCTGCTCGGAGTGCAGGGGAGGAGGAGGGAGTCCGCTTTCCTCCATTTCTGTGAGGGGGGGGATCCGGAGGCCCCGTTGTTCCTCTTGCTCTGGCCTTGAGGTGCGGAGGAAGGCAGCTTGATCCGGGAGCCCTGATGTGGAGCGACGGCGGTGTCGTTTGAGGCGTCCGTGCAGGAGGAGGAGGAGGAGGGGGGGGAAGCCGCCGGAGGAGAAGCCGAAGAAGCCGAGGAGGAGGAGTCCATCATCACCACGCAACAACATCCAGCATTGGTCGAGGAGGAGGCGGCGGCGGCGGCGGCGAGGAAAGCCAGGTTGGGTTTTTTTTGTTTGTTTTGTTGCAGTTCCGCCTTCAGTATTGTAGTTCTCCCTGCACTGTTGTTAGTTCTTCGCTCCACTCTTTCCTGTCTTTATGTGACTCCAACCCGTCCTATATCACTGCAGTTTGGCCCGTTTTTGTTCTTCTCTCTTTGTCCCTTCTTGCTCTCGGCTCTCGCGGCGGTCTCTCTCTCTCTCTCTCTCTCTACGACACTGTGATGGTGGGCTCGATTGTAGAACGGAGGTCAGACAGGTTTCACCACGGTCACAACGATTGCCACATACAGGATAGTGAGGAGGACGTTTGAGCCATAGCCTTCATATGTACCGACCGGGGCACCCGATTCGACGACTGACGTCACAGCGGCCACAAGCCGTTGCCGCGGCGCGTTGCAAAACGATGCCGATTTGTGCACTTCGTCCATGGGTGTTTTCCGTGGCGTCGTATTAGGGACTTTGGAAATGTTTTAATAATAAATGCGTACAATCTCAATATGGTGTATATATACAGTACATCTATAGTTGACATATATCTCGAGAACCGTCAGTCTGACTGCAGACTGCAAACTCCGGTTGTCCAGAACCTGACAATCCACAGGTTTCGTGTGTGTGTGTGTGTGTGTGTGTGTGTGTGTGTGTGTGTCCGTGTGCGTGCGTGCGCGGAGTAAGACAGAGTTGCGACAGTTCCCTTCACTTCATGGGGCTTCAGTCCAATCATGGCGGCTCTTCTACGTAGATATATGGCAGGGCAAGGGAGTCTTGGAGTTAGGAGAGACGCAATGATGAGACTATATATATACTCGACTGTGCAGAAGGTCGCCGAACGTTGCAAAGTCACCCTCAGCCGACTCAGCGCCTGACTGGTTTTCCGATCTTACTGTGTAACACACACACACACTCATAACTCAATCTTTGCGGTTTTTGATTATTTTTTTTTGGCATAAATCAGTGCTATTGAACACCCTTTACGTCTGTGTGTGTGTGTGTGTGTGTGTGTGTGTGTGTGTGTGTGTGTGTGTGTGTGTGTGTGTGTGTGTGTGTGTGTGTGTGTGTGTGTGTGTGTGTGTGTGTGTGTGTGTGTGTGTGTTTCGAAATTATTGAACCAATGGAAAGTAGTAAAAAACCTCTCAACTCCATGTCTGCTAAAGCGACTATAACTCCACCCCCCTCTCATGGAAGTAATTGACGATATGTAAAGTTACGACACCAACTTTGATGTGGCTGTATTGCTTTGTTTAAAAAAATATAAGGTTTTCTTAATTTCCTGAAAAGAAAATATTTTCCATTTTATATAATATAATTTCTTGATTATTTAATTAATTAAAAAAAAAAAAGTCATCAGTAGTAGTAGTATACTCACTAAGAAAATAATCGATAGTTGCAGACCTATACAGTAGGTATACTGTAGATGGTGGTGCTGGTCATTGAACCCGCAGAACTTTGTGAAAGTGCTGTCTAGTAGTGCTTTGTGCACCCGGCCACCTGCACCCATGGATATTTGGGTCCCCCCGCTCCATAGTTTTTACATGCTTATGACCTTATTAACATGGTTAGGCCATACTGCCATGTCAATGTCATTGATTTTGATGTTGAATGCACAGTATGAAGTATTTAAAAAAACACGGATTGCAATATCACAGATTGAAAATTACTTACCATTATCATTATCATTCTATGTTCAATTGACTTGTGTGTTTTAGCAGTGCACCGAAAAAAGAAAAAAAAAACCTTTCTGGTTCATAAGCCCTATTTATTCTACTGAGCACTATTTTATAAATAGTGCTCAGTAGAATAAATAGGGCTTATAAACCAGCTCAGCGTCTCAGTGGGAAACTATAGGAATGACATTTCCAGACTTCATTGCTTCAGTGGATTTAACCCCGAGTTCACTTCACACATGCAGACCATGAGCTATAGTCCTATAGTTCCCATTTCATTTCCACTTAGCTTGGCACAGGATGGTGAAAATGTGAGCCTCACAGAGGTGCCGCAATTAATCCCTAATGCCGCATGTTCCGTCAGTATTGATCCGCCGCGAATCAAGTCTTTGTTACGCTGCATCTATCTATGCATGCACGTTATAGGTATACCCTGTGAAATCCTCAGTGTATTTAACTTGGGAATGTATAACGTACCGCTTGGCAGTGGTGGAAAGTAACTAAGTTCTGTACTTAAGTACAATTTTGAGGTATTTGTACTTGATTATTTCCAATTTCGGAGGCACACTTTGTACTTTTATTTGAAAACTTTAGTCACTATACTATAGTTACTTTGGAGATTTCAATATTGATTAGAAAACCACCACTTTCGACGCTATATACATTTTGGCAATTCGAAAATAGCCGATCGGCTATTTTCAATAGATTTTGTTCACATTTTGAACTTGTGAAATGCGGGACATTCTTGCAATATATGAGTACTTTTTACTTTTAGTACTTTAAGTACATTTTGATGCTGATACTTTTGTACTTTTACTCAAGTACATTTTCAATTCCACACTTTTACTTGTAACAAAGTATATACTTCTAAATTGCAGCATTGGTACTTTTACTTAAGTAAAACAATTGAGTACTTTTTTCCACCACTGCCGCTATAGTTCTTTGTATACACTTGAGTGAAATGAACACAGAGGCTTTTACTGTGTACCTTTCCACAATCGTCGTGCTATAGAAAGCCATGGAACAAGATCATAGCACTGACAGATTGATTGTTTAGCAGCAGGGGGGGGGGGGGGGGGGGCGCAGGCAGGGGGTTAACTGGAAATGCCCTAGTTAATACAGTCGGAGAGACTGAAATGAAACATGATAAGGAAGGAGGACACAGAACACGGATACAGCAAGCCATACACAGTATACATGATGAACAGTATAGAGCTGACAACAATGGGCAATAGCTATAGAGCCTCGGTGCTCAAGTAGACAGGCTTTTATTTTATTTTTTAAAGCCCTTTTCTTTTAACTCGCACACCGTGTAGTCAACCCCATTCTCGTGGGTCTCTCTTGTACTCGTCAGTCCCACGGGAGCCTCTATTGTCAGCTGGTCCGATGGGCCGTGCACTACAAGGTGCAGTCCATCAGTTGATGAGTCTCAAATTGCCAGAAAGGTGCAAAAAAAGAAAATGAAGTGACATGTGTATAGTAGTGTATAGTAGTGGTTTATAGTGGTGATTCCCTCCCAGCCTCGTACACACCGGTGCTGGATCAACACCCCCTTAACACGAAGCCCGCCAGAACAGTGTCACGGTCCGCTCCTCGGACCGTGAACTTTTGAGTATCTTGTCAATATCATGTCAGTATCATGTCAATATCATGGTCAGTATAATGTCAGTATCATTGACATTCATTGTATAGTATCATGTCTAGTAACATGTCAGTATCTTGTCAGCGGAATCATGTCAGTGGTATCTTGTCTAGTATCTTCTCAATATCATGTCTAGTAGTATCAGTATCAGTATCTAGCTCCATTGAATTGGAACCCCTATGTCTATGCTGCTACGCTTTAGCCTCAGTTTAATTGTTGCCTATGTGCCTGCGTTAAGTTTATGTCGCAGTCCGCTCCTCGGACTGTGAACTATGTACTATGTACTACAGTAGGTAGGGCCTACTATGTATTTGCTCATGTGTTCCTGACTTTCTCTTTGGTTTTGGTTATGTGTTTCCTTTTGTAGTATTTGTGCCTAGTGTTCCTGCCTTGTAATTTGTCAGTGTTTCCACCTGTGTCCTTTTAGTCCCACAGCCTCCTATCCTACTGTTGATTGTATTTTGGTTCCACCTGTGCCCTGTTATCCTGTGTGTATTTAAGTCCTGTGTTTGCATATTGTTCTTGTTGGTTCGCAGTTCCCTGTGGTGTGAGTTCCTTTATGGTTTCTGTGTTTTGTCATGCCTTCTTTGCCCTGTTTATGGAAGAACCTCAGTTTGATTAATACATCCTTCTAAGTTTATTGCTCTGCCTACTGTCGCCTGCATTTGGGTCCTCATCCGTACTCACTCGTGACAAACAGTAGAAACCGTAAATAAGCTTAAAGGCTCATTCATAATAGTCTGGACTTTCGGTGGTGAGTTGACCACCGCTCCGGTGGTGAGCTGACCACCCAGAGCTGAAATAACGTTGAGCGGTGGTGAGTGAAAACAGAGAGAAGGGGCTGGGAGCGGTGGCGGTGGTTTGCTCTTCACCGCGGCTCGTGGCGTATAGTTCGATGGTCACCTCTAGCCTGGTTAATAAACCAGACTAATATTGCACGGACCGCGGGATATTAGTCTGGGGAGGCTCAGCTTGGATTTCATTTCCAGGGCGGCGGGTTGAAACATTTTCTCTTTGTTCAGAGCTACTGTCAGTCAAAGGTCTCAAGCATTGAAAGTCACTGTACCAAAGCCCGCCCATATTGCATAACCGTGTCCCGATTGGCCGCCCCATTTCTCTGGTGTATAGGAAATGGGCGTACAATTGAGCCTCTCCAGACCGTAATCCGCCGGCAGGCAATTTTGTTTTGCCAATGGCTGATTCGGTCTGGTTTATTAACCAGGCTAGGTCACCTCACCACCGAAAATCCAGACTATGAATGAGCCTTTATAGTATCTACAGCCTACGTTAAAAATGTCTTATGTATTCTTTCATTTTAATCCATGTTTTGATTCGATCGAGTCGATGGCGGTCTCCCGTTAGCATCGCCGTGTAAAGTGTGACACATGATGGAGGGCGCCATTTTGAAGATGCACGCGCATCCAATTGCACTCTATGTGCTGCTCTCAATGGCCTTTATCTCCAAATCGGCGCAATGAATGTCGTTTTTTTGGTCAAAACAAGGTTTTTCAGCGGCCGACGGAAGGCGCTGTGATGCTCGCGGTCGCGCTTTTTCTGCACCCAGCTCGAGAACAACAACAACCGGTCAAGAGACCACACACACACCATTACGTCATCGTATAACATCCAGCTATACGGATATTTGGCTCTTCAAAATAAGGGTTGCCTTTGACTTTAACAGTCATGAAGACATTTAAAGCTGGAGAGATTTAAACACTTTGTATACTAATATTCTACTGTATTGTTAATCTGACTCGGTCGGATGGGTGCTAATTATAGACCTAGATATGAATACAGCATCCGATATGTATATGCAAATGAAAGAAATTGTAAGCAAATTAAAATGGGCACAAAGTAGCCTATACCCAATAGCCAGACAAAAAAAAATGTGTGCCAGGTTTGGAGGCAGTTGGACTATTGGTTTGCTGCGGGATCTCCGGCCAAACAAATCGCACACAAAAAGTGATTGTCCTCATTGGGGGGGTTAGTGTTTTGTTTTTCGTTTGTATACACGTTTAGCTTCCACAGAAGTTAAAGGAGCATTCAGTGATGTGGGTCCCCCCCCCCCCCCCCCCCCCCCCCCCCGGTAACAAGATGTGCATGCATGCACGCACTACAGTGGAGGGGGGACACGCGGCAGGCCAACAGCACACACACCAAGGCCCGCCCCCGCTCGATCGTGATTGGCGGAAAGGCCCCTCTCTATCCTGATTGGATGAAGGCTGGGCCCAACCTATAGCCAAAAACGAAACCTAAGGGTTTTTTGGTTTTTTTTTACCCCAGGGGTTAACTGGGGACAGGGAGGAACTCCTTATATGGTCAGCACACTCTATATATATAGGGAGGATTATCACCAAAGAAAAAAGAAAGAAAAAAAAGTGATATTTGAATCAAGTGTAATCACTGAATATACCTTTAAACAAAAGCATGTTTTGTGTGTGTGTGTGAAAGAACATGTTTATTTTATTTACACATTATTCACTGAATCATTTATCAGTATAAAATATGAATATGTGTCAATTATAAGTCTTTATCATTGCAATTTACCGTGGCATTATGATTATATCTTTGTCCTCTCATTTCACTGCAGTCCTATAGGCTACACGCCTTGCATACCGCAAGCATTGTTTCTGTCTTTCTAAGTATCTCTCTCTCTCTCTCTCTCTCTCTCTCTCCCCCCTCCTCTCTCTCTCTCTCTCTCTCTCTCTCACACACACACACACACACACACACACACACACACACACACACACACACACAGCCACTGAGTGAATATCCGGGGGCTTATCAGCCAAGCAGCATTTGAAGCAGAGCCTCAGAGCACACACAGAACACCAAACCAGAACAGAGAGAGAAGTCCCTCTCCATGCAGTCAACCAGAAGACAAACTTTGTCCGGCTGGACTGTTTTTCTATTTCGTTTTCATGTATTTAGCCTACTTTCAACTAGTATAGCTTTTTTTCGTCTGTATAATCGACTGACAAGATTTTCACTTTTATTTTAGGCTATACTGGGTTATATAGGCTATACTTCGCTTTCACAACTGGACCAGTAAAAAAATGTAAGTGAATTGTTTGAATATACTATATATATATATATATATATATATATATACAAAATGGGCGAATGATGTTCATGACGGACACCGTGTCAAACTGATTTGCCCCATATGGGGCATACATACATTTGCTGTATGTTGTGTAGAATTGTGTTGTAACTTAATCGTAATAGGCTGCAGCCTATGTTGTGTGTTGTGTGTTATATTGTTGTGTTGGCGCGTATGAGGGGTTGTCTTTCTTTGCAAGTGACAATATTGAAGGCACTCATTACGTTCTTTGAGGGGCGCTAACCCCGACCCGTCCCACATGTCCAGCTTTGTGTGTTTGTGTGTGTATATACCCCACACAGCGACGATTTGATTGGCCATGAGCACGGAATATACAGTGAGGACAGAAAGGCGAGGACGCCAAAAGTGATTGGCCCGGAATGTGATGATGTATGACGATTAGAGCGCCCCTCGACTTGACACGAGCGTGATCGGTTTTTCAATTAATCCATGGGCAGGATATCATGATCTTTGATTGAGTTTATACACAGATTATAGCGTATCTGAAAATATGTTGTGCCAGTTTCATACGTTTCTAAAACATTTCTAGATTTTCAACTCGTTTCAGCTTGTTTGCGAATGCAGTGAGCACTTACTATATGAGACCTAGCAGATCATGTCTGTCTGTCTGTCTGTCTGTCTGTGTGTCTGTCTGTGTGTCTGTCTGTCCCGCTTTTGTGCCCATATATGGAGCTGAGTGATTTGTTTGTGATTGATGCAAGTGTTCTGTCCCGCTGTTACGTCACCATGACTCAGCCATAACCATGCATATAAGGAGTCCCCAAAGCAGCTATACGTCCAAAACCCAAATATGTACGAGCTGCGTTCGCTTCCCGCGTTTGCGCGTCTTACTCGTAGATCTGCTATTTGTATATATATATATATATATATATATGTATATAGGGATAAAGTGATTCAAACTAATGCTATATATAATTCCGTTGGGCCCCATGAACTGAATCATAACACAATCCCGTCCCAATTCCCATCAACAAGGAATGGGGAATTTAACGTCATATGTAGACGAGGCAAATCGGTATTAATGTTAAATTCCCATTGGCAATGAATGGATAATTCCATCCATTCATTGTGTCCGAGCAAATCGACATGTTTACGTCAGGACGATGTATACGATGATAAGAGCGCCCCCTCACTTCACGCGGGTGTGATTTGTCTTTTCTTAAAAGGGTGGGACTGCATGCAGGCGGAACCTGTGGGATTTATGACGAGGAAACACTAAATGTTGGTGTCGAAAATTTAAAAACAAATGTGGAAGTATAGACCGTTCTTCCATCGAAATGAAATGGGGGGGAGGGGACTTTAGTTACTAGTTACTTAGTCGATTTTAACATACATTAACCACTTCAACCCTATATATATATTTCGGCCATTTGAAAATAGCCGATCTACAAGCTCACAATGTGTCGCGTTGTGAGCGTGCAGTTCGGCTATTTTCGATACACGTTTTCTACACATTATGAACTTGTGAAATGTGATATTCTGCAATATGAATACTTTTACTTTGAGTATTTTAAGTACATTTATACATTTTCAATTCTGTACTTTGACTTGTAACGAAGTATAGTTCTAAATTGCAGTATTGGTACAGTACGTAAGTAAAACAATGGAGTACTTTTCCCACCACTGGCAAAGCAACGCAAAGTTCTTTGTTTACCCATCAGGAAAGTGGACTATATAAGCTCGAGATGCTCGTTTACAGCCACACACACCCTGCTCATAGAACATTTCATGGTATAGGGGGGTTCAATCAATGCCTTGCTCAAGGGCACTTCAGCGGTGCAGGTCATTTTAACGTGCCGCCGGGGTCCGGGGATTCGAAGTGGCGACCGTTCGGGTATATATATATCAAGACTGCATGCGCTCCGCAAACCGTTTCGGGAAACCGCTTGCCGAATGTTATACTTGTGGCGATGAATGATGACACAATTAAGTAACGTATATACCCTTTGATCACAGTCTACACATGTACTCCTTATCTGTGTCTGCTATAGACTAGACTAGAGCCTATGATGATGCCCCCGTTTAGCTGCTCACACACACACACAGCGCAGTAGCCAACAGTAACACGACTCCAGTGATGTTTGCACTGTTAGTGTGGCGGTGCTGCAGGGCTGGAGCGCGCTGATGGACGGGGGAAGCTATCACTTCCCTGCAAAGGATGTCTGTGTCATGCTTATCGCTTCCTCCAAACGCTTTTGGGCGGACTCGCACACGCACACGCACACATATATGCACGCGCACGCACAGATCCTACATCTATACAATACATCCTTTACATGCTGGCATACATACTGTAAGTATATAAGGAGTCGGACCATTGCGCAGCGTAAATTATACTCATCCAGATGCATTAGAGAGAGAGAACTATATAGGGCTGTGCCAAGCGGTGTTGTTTTTGGCAGCAAATTCTCTATTTTATAGTTTATAGTCGTATATATAGTCTCTTTTGAATAGTTTTTCACTTCGTTTTAGTCCCATTTGAGTCACCTGGAATGTGTCCGTTTAGTTTTAGTCGACTAAATGTCGCGAGGTTTTTTTTTTGCGACTAAATCCACAGGTGATTTAGTCGACTAAAATGTAATTTGGCGGGCCTTGATGCCGTCGTAATGACGATTGACGATAGCCGATCTACTGCGACACGTTGTGAGCTTGTAGATCGACTATTTTCAGCATGCAACCAAGTGTAAAATGCAGTGAGCACTTACTACGAGTAAGACGCGCGAACGCGGGAAGCGAACGCAGATCGTAACCATATAAGGAGTCCCCACGCCATCACACTCATGTCACCGCATGACTCACAAATCACTCAGCTCCATATATGGGCACAAAAGGGGCCAGGTCCACAACAAACAAATCACTGGCCCCTTTTGTGCCCATATATGGAGCTGAGTGGACCTGGCCCCCTTTGTGCCCATATATGGAGCTGAGTGATTGCTGATGCAACACACTCCATATTTGGATAGCGGGACAGACACACAGACAGACACACAGACATGATCTGCTAGGTCTCATAGTAAGTGCTCACTGCGTTCGCAATCACTGCGTTCGCAATGAGACCTAGCAGATCATGTCTGTCTGTGTGTGTGTGTGTGTGTGTCTGTCTGTCTGTCCCGCTATACGTCCAAATATGGAGTGTGTTGCATCATCAGCTCCATATATGGGCACAAAAGGGGCCAGGTCCACATATACAGTAACAGCGGGACAGACACACAGACAGACAGACAGACAGACAGACATGATCTGCAGGGTCTCAGCTGCGTTCGCTTCCCGCGTTTGCGCGTCTTACTGTCTGGTACTGGAGCTCTTGTCCACTAGTCCCTTCCTAACATTTTAGTCTAGTTTTTATTTGTTGACGAAATTGTCAATATATTTAGTCTCATAGTTTAAGTCATCATAGCTTAGCTTTCATTTAGTTTCCATTAACTTCCTGCAGCGCCACTTATCATAACAGATTACTTCTCCTCGTGAGTTTCACACAGACTTCATGAATCCTCTTATATCGCTGGAAGAAATGCCAGTATTTTATTTTACTCAAGTAAACGTAGCAATAGTGAAGACATGCTGATCAGGCCTGTATACAAACCTTTACTTGAGTAAAAGGTGTACAAAAGTATTGTCATCCAATATATCTAAATTTCAAAAGTGAATATTCTCATTATGAAAGGCCTATTTCATTGTCTTGTCTTGTCTTGTTTGCTTGTTTTTTTTTTTTTACAAAATGTTCCAAATGTGTCAAACTTCCCCCCCCCCCTCCCCCCAAAATAACAGCTCTAAAGGCTCACAACGCGCCACATTGCAATTGCAAAATAATGTGTTGTTTCGAATAGATCAGCTATTTTCAAATAGCTGATCTGCAAGCTCACAACGCGTCTCACGCGTCACGAGTTCACAACGCGCTGTGAGCTTATATATAGACGTCTGGCTCCATCTTGCGACGTTTATCCCTAAACCTATTTTGCCATTTTTTCTTACTATTTTAAAACATTTAAAAATAGTTCAACTATACATCGACACGTTGTGAGCTTGTTAGATCGGCTATTCGTACTATTTAAAAATGTTTTAAAATAGTAACAAAAATGGCAAATAAGTTTAGGGATAATTAAAAGGGCAAGATCTAGCTGGCTGGGCACCGGCTATTTTCCAAAAGTATAAAATGTTTTGTAATAATAATCAAAATGTGCCAATATTGTACTCGCGTAGAGTAGGCTATACTTAAGTAATTGTACTTACTTACTTTCTACCTGCTACATAACGTGTGAGCTGGTGGACCCCAGGAAGCTAATGTGGATCCGAATAAAGAATAAAGCATAAAAGGTCAACTATATAAGGTTAGACCAGGACAGCAGAGGGTGATCATTTTGGAGTTCATGCTCCATATAAAGGGGAATTTGGGGCATTCATTATATCACTTTACAATAGCATGTCATGCCCCATACATTTCGCCTCTCACACATGTAGATCGGAATACGAGAATGAAGTTATTGCTCTGTTTACGTATAGGAGGATAGATATAGCTCATTTGTTTACGATAAGAATTATGTGGCACAAAATCAGAAACGTAAGAGAAGAACATGTGAAATGTTCTATGCATGCAAGTGTAAAAAAATTAGGGCTGGGACTAATTGCGATTCATTTAGATTAATTAACTACAGAAACATGAATCGCGATTAACTACAGATAAATTAATCTCACCTCTTTTTTCACCGCGGAACGTTTCTCACTGGGCGCTTTTCTATAGTACTGAAAACTGGAAATAATAAAAAGTCACCCCATTTTGTGTTGCCTAGAACTGGAGGTCTGACAAAAAACAGTAACAATATGAAGTAAGTACAGCTTTGTGATGTTACTGTTGTTACTGTTACTATTTTTTTTCCAGTCCTCCAGTTCTAGGCAACACAGAATGGGGTGACTTTTTATTACTATTTCCACAACAGGTATATTAATGACAGTAAAATGTTGAAAATGAGTGGTATCCTGTAGTCACTATTCATTGATTCACTGGGATACCAAAAAACATTAAAAAAAAAAAGGTTTCTCGCTGTTGTCAGGTTGAATATTGATATGCGATTAAAATGCGATTCATCTAGATTAATTAACTACAAAGCCTCTGATTAATTAGATTAAAAATGTTTTAGTATAAATTAGGAACGTGCATCTTTATAGATTAACCAGAGGAACGCTATATGCTGGCTTTTAGGCAGCACTGTGCATACTATAGCAAGACCAAGAGAATGAGACTCGACATTTCAAACGGGAATTAAAAACGACAAAACCCATGCAGCTGTTGGACACACTGAACCTATACTGTATCATTTTGTATATTTCAGGATTGATTTTAAAATTCTTTTACTTGTCTATAAAGCTCTCAATGGTCTCGCACCCTCCTTACCTACATGACTGCCTGCCTAAATATGTCCCAAACCGCCCCCCATAAGGTCTTCCACTGCTGGCCGCCTGGCCTGCTCGCTTTGCCTAAGAAAATGGCAACTAAAAAAATACGGGGAAGCAGCTTTTTGCTTCTACGGGCCGACATGTCATGAAAGGTGCTATACAAATAAAGTTTTATTATTATTATTATTATTATTATTATAAGAAGATGCAAATTTTTACTGTTGGTTAAATCAATGAATGGTGCTTCACAATGAGTCGCATGCCGGTAAAAAAAAGGTTCCAGAGATTGCCAAACTTCCGCAATGAAGTCAAAGAAACCATTTGTTTGTGCCGTGTCATTGATGAATGAACTGACATTATATCCACTGCGAAGGCCTTGGCGCTGAACTAGGTTATGTTTGCTGTATTGATTGCTTAAACACAGTGGTTCCCTTCCCGCAAACTGCGTTGTTTGTGTTTTCTGTGTTGTAAGAAAAAAAATAACTTAAATGCAAATGGTGAAACGTAAATGTAAATGTAAAGCACCGAAATAGACTATTCATTAAAAAGGTCTAATGGTGGTGCTATGGGTTTTATTTTAAATAACATATTATGCCAATTTATGGCAAGTATATGCAGCATATAGCCTATATATGCTGCATGTATATATGCCATATTCAGGTTCATATATGTGGATAAATAGGAATTGTATGTATCTATATATATTGTAGCTTATGCAATTTATATTTCCTTGTAGGGGGGGGGGGGGGGGTGCGCGGTCAGGAGGTAACAGGGGGTGCATGGCAAAAAAGGTTTGGGAACCGCTTCAACATCAACTTAACACATTCTGGGCGGGAACCATAGACTGTAAAAAATATGGACAAAGCGTTCCGCGGGTCTAACATGAACATAAAATGAAGCCTGTCAGTCCTTAATTGCAATGGAAGTCGCCATCTTTCTAGATCCGTTTTGGCCCAGCTCAGGCCAGCTGGCCCATTGGCTGGCCCAGACAACGAGGCGGGACTTCCCCCTTCTTCTTCGTTGGTTTTTATTTTGACTCGAGTGGGTGGGGGATCCCGTTCATAGACTGTAACGGTAGCCACGCCCCTCAGAACATGCGCGACTTTATGGTCATTCTTTTTATAAATGGGACCATAATTTTTAGAAATGAGACTTTAAACTAGTGACTGGAAGCAAAAAGTATTCATGACCATGTTTATTAAGGTAATACAGTCTAGGTGAAGTTGGGCCCAAATACATGGACTTCTATGGGGCTATGGGTTTTTCTGGGTCCAGTGACAGCGCCACAACAGGCCATTATATGAACTTTCATTTCCTTAGTGGCTTCACAAAATATCCGTCTGACTGCCCCCCTGGCGGGAACCCCTTTTGGTGTTTTAAGCATTATACTTGCGTTATACATTAGCCATTGAAAAATAGCAGATCTACAAGCTCATATAAGCGAGCTTGCAGGTCTGCTATTTTTTTTAAATCGTGAAAATGTGTCCCACATGTTTGAATAGGCCACATATTCTTTCAGAGAATCTTTGCTTCTTGGGGGGGGGGGGGGGGGTCCCTGGAACAACATATTTTCAGATGGGGGTCGGTGACCATTTACATAATATCTTTGGGCGTCCTTGACATGAAATATTGAGAACCACTGACTGATAGAAACATGAGGTTTTTTTTAGAAAACTTTAGAGTTAAGAAGGCCTATATAACTCTGAGCGTTATTGGGGTATATAGGCCTAGTTGTAATTAAAACATTTCACTGGCTTAAATGTATGCCCATGGCTCTGTGTGGATGTGTCCCTCTGTGACACTTCCAATCCATTGGCTTGATCTAAGACCAAGCGGAGAGTTAATGTGTGTGAACCGTATGGGCATGCACGTGTGTAGGCCTATAGGCCCACACCTGCATGAGCGTGCATTTATTTGACTGGCACTATATAAGCCACAGGGACTGGATGAAGAGAGCCATTAATTGCCTTTTAATTGTAGAGACAATAACGGAAAATGTGTTCTCAGGCATGGTTATACGTGGGGGGGGGGGGGGGGCTCAGACGTTTTGCTGAGGAGAAGACAGTGCGACACACACGCCCTATATACCGTCAGCTGGTTTATTTTTTACTTCCATCGGTCAAAGGCAAACTGTGCCCTATATGACTGAACCAACCAATTAAACTAAAAATATCTGTATAGGTGAAAGTGAAAATTGCCAATATGGACCTGTGAAAGCCTGCATTTGTTGTGCACTATTATTAGTAATATCCGACATGACCTGGAAACCTGTTTCTCCGCTTCTATACTGTTCCCCTGGGCTGTAGGAGCCTAGTTAACAGAGGAGACGCAACAGCAAACGGGTCAGACATTGCTATGCGTAACATAACATGACACAACACAACACAACACAACACAACACAACACAACACAACACAACACAACACAACACAACACAACACAGTGGCTTTGTAAATCCTTGCTGCTTTTAGTGTATTTGTTTGTTTTAACTGCCTAGGCCTGTAACAAGGCCTACTCGTGAAAATAAAAGCTGTATTGTTGAACCGTTTTGGCATGTTTGGGAAACAAATTGCCGTGCTGACTTCCACAGATAGATTGCCTTTCTGACCCCTCTGTGTGGGAGTGTGTGTGTGTGTGTGTGTGTGTGTGTGTGTGTGTGCGCGCGCGCGCGCGCGTGCGGACGGACGCATACACGTGTCACAGTGCGTGCGTGGGTATGTGCACGTGCGCACGCACACCTGTGTGTAACTATGTATGTGAGCCTGCATTTGTACAGCCTTTACCAGAGCGAAATTTACATTCTGTTTTCCTCCCTCCACCTCTCCACCTCTCCCTCGGCTCCTAGACCACAACTCTTCATTTGACAGCCCAGCCCAGCCTGCCTGCCTGTGTGTGTGTGTGTGTGTGTGTGTGTGTGTGTGTGTGTGTGTGTGTGTGTGTGTGTGTGTGTGCCGACAAAACCCTCCTCCTCCTCCCCCATGTCCGGCTCCTAAACTGACGAGGTCCACTGAGGTGAACGACAGCAAAGAGATGCCGCAAATAACCAGCATATTATAGTATGACGACAAAACGAACATGCTTTTGACCGAGGAGGAGGAGCCGTCGTCGTCTTGGCCGCCTCGCGCATGGCACGCCGTAGTGCAACGCCATGTGTGTTGTTGTGATTGTGATTGCGAGACCTCAACCAGTCCTACTTCAATCCGCTGCTGCAGCCGGTGTCGTCGCTGTTGGTGTCGGTGACGGTGTTGTCGTCTACGCGATGAGCGCACATGAAGGAAAGGAGGACGGCCGTGGGAACGTTAACGTTATAAAGAGCCATGTTGATGGGTGGTGACCAGCGTCACCAGCTGGTCTACGTCGGCCTGGAGCTGGTGATCGCCTGCCTGGCCGTGTCCGGCAACGTCTTGGTGTGCTGGGCCGTCTGCCTGAACTCCAACCTCCAGAGCATCACCAACTTCTTCTTGGTCTCACTCGCGGTGGCCGACATCGCAGTGGGACTGCTGGCGATCCCCTTTGCCATCACCATTAGGTATATATTTGCTTTTGTCGCGCTCACATTGATTGATTGATTGATTGATTGATTTACTTATTGACTGATTGGAATATTTATTAACAGTTTGCAGAATTACAGTACATTTCAAGCACAAACTCAATACAAAGACTAGTGTTAACTGTGAGTGGACGACCCAATTAAGCATTATACACTTAATTGTTTGCAGTAAGTGGGTCCACCATGTTCAATTCATCAAAACAGTTAGACACTTCTATATATAGTTACACAACAGAACACATCATAAAGGAAGCAAAAAGGGAAAATAAACGTATACAGTGAGGGGAAAAAGGGAGGGGGGGATTCAGATTTTACGGGGGCCAGTTTCGAATTGCAGCCGTCCGTATAGGTGCCCTTTGAGAGCGGTTTTGAAGGAGTCAAGGGATTCACATGTCTTAATGACTGTTGGTAGGGCGTTCCACATTTTGGTGCCATGGGAGCGAAAACACACACACACACACACACACACACACACAGGCCTCATTCACACCTAAAAGACACCTGTTTTGTCCCTGTCTTGTGTCTTGTCCGTGTTTAATGGAAACGCCCCCCAATGCATTTCCACTGGAAGTCACATGGTTTGACCAAACATTTTAGTTTGATGGCCGTGTTCTACCCCCCCCCCCTCCCCCTCCCCCCCATCAAACAAAAAAAGTTGGGTCAAACCATGTGACTTCCATTGGAAACCCATTGGGACGGCCACTATAATGACGCGTTAATACCGTGAGAGAGTTATCTCTGATAGTCCAATAATAAACAGGCTGTACTATATACACATAAGTCATGGAATCATCATAGATCCGGCATATTTTAATGATTGCCCCGGGGATACTTATCCCAAATACTCATGTGATATGCATACCGGTATGTGAACAGCAAAGACACATGGATGAAAGCACATACGACCCGTTACATCTCGATCATATCACATCGGTCCGTTCTTCGGGGCGCCCCCTTGGGGTCGTACGTCTGTCCTGGAGAATTCTGACGTGTCTCTCCTTTTTCCAGACGCTATATAGAAATCTTTCTGTCTCTCTGTGACCTTGCTTGAGCACAGCTCGGGTGAACACTCTTATAAGTAATGGTATAACTTGCTTAAAAGGTCTACTTTATTCCAACACTAAAACACGGACAAGACACGGACAAGACGGGTGTTTTATTTTTATTTTATGAGGCCACACACACACACACTCGGTTAGACCAGGCAAGCAACAAGCCGCGCCAAGACATATTAGCTCCCTTTGGAGGAGCAATAAGTTATACGGCCTGGTGTCGTTGCAGTATTCACCGAAGCAATAATGTATAAGAAGAAGTGACATATAGATATAAGGCATATATATATATGGTTATATTCATCTGCTGCAAAAAGATAAACAAGACGTGCTTTATCCTTCACCCCCCCCAACCCACGCAGCACCGGCTTCTGTGCCAACTTCTACGGTTGCCTTTTCATCGCCTGCTTTGTCCTGGTGCTCACGCAGAGCTCCATCTTCAGTCTGATGGCCATAGCCGTGGACCGCTACATCGCTATCAAGAGCCCCCTCAGGTGAGTGGAGAGATGGATCACATTCTGACCTGAGATCAGATTCATACGAGGGTTTCCACTGGACACACACTGGTCTGATTATAACCCATTCTGACCTGAGATCAGATTTAAAAAAAATGTCACAGTCGTTCTTCGATTTTTCAAAAATAGCAGACCTATACAAGCTCGTAGCGCGCCACTCGGTGGCGCGCTACGAGCTTGTAGGTCTGCTATTTTTCAATAGCTAAAGCTATAACATGATGCCGACACCAACATTTTCCCGGTCAGAATGGGTTAATCACATTCACAGCGTGTGTTCAGACCAGGGGGGGGGGCAGTCAGTCAGACAGATATTCTGTGAAGCCACTAAGGAAATTTCCTGAAAGTTCATATAATGGGCCTGTTGTGGCGCTGTCATTGGGCCCAAAAAAAACATATCCCCATAGAAGTCCATGTATTTGGGCCCAACTTCACCTAGACTGTATTACCTTAATAAACATGGAAACATGAATACTTTCTGCTTCCAGTCACTATAGTTTAAAGTCTCATTTCTCATGTCATAATATTCTTTTTGGAAAATGATGGTCCCATTTATAAAAAAAGAATGACCATAAAGTCGCGTATGTTCTGAGGGGCGTGGCTAACCGTTACAGTCTATGATCGGGATCCACCCCACCCACTCGAGTCAAAATAAAAACCAACAGAGAAGAAGGGGGGGGCGGGGAAGTCCCGCCTCGTTGTCTGGGCCAGCCAATGGGCCAGCTGCAGGGCCCAAACGGATCTAGAAAGATGGCGGTGTACAATTCAAGGACTGACATTTTACGTTCATGTTAGACCCGCAGACACGCTTTGTCCATACTTTTTTACAGTCTATGGTTCAAACAGGCAGCAGAGGGGTGTGTGCTTATAATATAGCCCCTTTCGGGACCCTCGAGTTATAGCCTTTTTCCTGTATTTTGGACGGTATACAGAAAAAAGGGCAAACGAGGGTTCCCCCGAAAGCAGATCTCCAGGCTCAAAATGCGTCGCACTGCACTCTCCACCGTCAAAGTTGCCCACCCCTGCTCTACACGACAGTGGGGGGGAGGGGGGGGGGTCGGTCAAGGGATGCTTTTAGCCACAGTCGACTGGCTTATTGACCCCTCAAGAATGTCTCAAAAATGCATAGCATCCATCCGTGCTATATGTTGCAACTATAAGCGCAAGGTTTGACATTAACCAAAAGTACTTTCCGAGGCCCTTGTTGTTTCCAGCCCTGAAGCTTGTATCATCATAATAATACCGATTATTTCCATTCGTTGGATTATGTTGTCGTCCCACACACACACACACACACACACACACACACACAGATCACACTCTGACTTTATTGATAACGATTATGTCATAATGCTGCTTGAATGCATGTTCCTCTCATGTCATTCATTCATTCATTCATTGTAATTATGACATTCAACACTCTTTGCTTTTGTTTTATCCAAGTAATTCATCCTTAGTTATTGGATTCCATTTTAATTGTGTAAGTTCAGTACAATATATATATATATATATATTTTTTTTAATATATTTTTTATCCCACAATTTTGTAACCCATTTTTCACCCCTGTGTCAATCATCTAATGTGATCCTGGGCTCTATACACACCCTCCACCGACCTAGTCCCCATATATGGGGGACAAGGGGAGAGCAACGGACTTGAACTCATGCTTCCTTCATGCCTGAGTGTCCAAGATGCTCCTTTTACACCTGACAGGGGGGGAGTTTCCCCATGGTTGGACGTATAAGCGCGTGGAAGGAACACGTTATTCCAACCAGTTCCTTTCCCCTCCCATCAGGCGCCACCGGCTGGCCAGGGGGAGGCAGTTTAGAGACCAGTACAATAAACTTAATTATTGTGTAGATTGCGCATTCAGAAGCAAAATCAGCTCTATTGTCACATCACGGTTTTAAAGCAACGGGTGAAATTAGTTTTTGTGCATAGTTCCCACTGTGTCGTCTTTTTGTCTCCAAGAAGAAACGAGCAAGGGGAGAAGAGAGACTGAGGTGAGGAGATCGAGGCAGGGGAAGGAAGGGGCGCTTTTTATCACAAAAAGTACGAGTGACGCGCTTCACAAACAGCACAGCCGTTTCTGGGGTTTCTCTCAGCTTATTTACAGGCCGTGAACAAGCCGTATACAAACCAAGGGGTCTCCTTTTCCACTAAATAAATGTACACACATAGTAGGGGAGAGCCGCCTTGGATGTAACGCGTCACGGTTGTAACATGGACGTTATCTCTTGATTGGTCAACGCCACCATGACGCCATCGCGTCAGTATGTGTACAGCAACGTACTCTACGTGCCCAGGAAGTTTGAAGTGTTTACCTTCATCCTGCGGGGAGCTATTGGCGAAAAACTGACTTTTTTCAAAATGCGTATAATTTTACACCTGGAGTATTTGTGTGCTACAAGTTTTTTCTTTGGTGTTGGTGAATAAAAATCCACATGGATGTCTTCATGCTTATGTTCTTCATTAGTTTGCATCGTGTTTAGACGGAATTCACGTTCATTCTGGTCTGTAAGCAACGGCAAAGAAAACTTCGGAGGGAGGGTCAATTGTAACATGTGTTACAAATGGTCCGCTTCCATTCAATGCCATTATAAGTAATATTTACATATTTGACATATTGGCCAATATTATATGTTTTAAATTTGTATTGTATTGTGTAGTGTATTCTAAAATTAGTTTAGGGTTGTATAACATTGTACAACTCAATCAATCAAACGTTTGTTTAATCAATGTATTTCCCCATTGAACTGAAAAAAAAGCCCAAACTGGTACACCCGATACTATTTAATATTTCCCAATATGTTTGATACATTTTCTTATCACATCCATGGTATGAAAACAATGCTAAGGAGTTGCTTCAATGAAATATAATTGCTTTAAGCTGAAAACGATATGTTTAATGGTGTTTTTTAGCGTTGTTACATTTATACTCCATGCTGTTACAATTAATCCGATATGCGCAGCAAATGTAACACTGAAACAGCGTCCACGTTCGGTTTAATAACTCCCGACCTGTTTTATCAAAAAAATAACTTGAAGTGGTTTATGGTAGCTGACATGTGTAGGTCCGTTGCCTGAAAATATTACATGTGTAGCTAAACGGATCTCCGAGTAAAAAAATGAAACGTGCAAAATGTTACATCCGTGGCGGCTCTCCCCTACCATGATATATATACTGTGTGGTGCGTGAGCATAGCAGACGCTGTGTACTGTGCACTGTACTACTACTACTACTACTACATAAGGACATTAATCAAGGTGCAGGACGTTATTCAAGGTGCAGGAAGTTATTCATGAATCATTAGTAACGTTATTCAAGGTGCGTATATAGTCCGCGGGTGGTTGTTCAAGGAAGAGCTAAACGTCAAAGTTTACTGGGACTATAGTTTACTAGTCAACTATAGTCCCTGGTATAACCCATTTTGGGGGCGGGAACCCCTTTTGGTGTTTGAAGCGTCGTGTTATGCTTTAGCTAATGAGAAATAGCAGATCTACATAGCTCGTAGCCGCGCTGTGAGCTTGTAAATCTGCAATTTTTTGGCAAAATCGTGAAAATGTGGCACATATCTTTGAAGCAAACGTCTTAACGCCGGGGCTTCCTGGAATAACATATTTTCAGATGGGGGGGGGGGGGGGGTCGGTGGCCAATTTCATATATTTTTTGGGGTCCTTCCTTGACATGAGATATTGAGCACACCACTGATTTCAGAAAACTGTCAGGATTTAGAAGACACACAGAACTGTACGTTCGGGAAGGGCAGAAAGAGCAAAAAGAAGGTCTATAAGGTCAGCCTATAACGGCATCGCCTGTCTTCAGGTCGCCGGGCAAGGCTCCTGCTTTCATTGCCTTAATTGCTCAGCGTCCTGTTGACATACTCGTCATGCCATGCTTCGGCAATCTGTGTAATTTGATCCACATGGGCTCAGTGAGCATGAATGACATCATGGATTTCCCCAAAGATTATACAACACCTGTTGTATAATGTATACATTCAAAGACTTTATGTATCCCTTTATTGCTACATAGACTGTAAAAAATATGGACAAAGCGTTCCCCCGGGCCTAACATGAACGTAAAATGAAGCCGGTCAGTCCTTGAATTGTAAATCGCCATCTTTCTAGATCTGTTTAGGCCATTGGCTGGCCCAGACAACGAGGCGGGACTTCCCCCACCCCCCCTTCTTCTTAGTTGGTTTTTATTTTGACTCGAGTGGGTGGGGAATCCCGATCATAGACTGTAACGGTAGCCACGCCCCTCAGAACATACGCGACTTTATGGTCATTTTTTTAATACATGGGACCATCATTTTCCAAAAAGAATATTATGACATTAGAAATGAGACTTTAAACTAGTGACTGGAAGCAGAAAGTATTCATGACCATGTTTATTAAGGTAATACAGTCTAGGTGAAGTTGGGCCCAAATACATGGACTTCTATGGGGCTATGGGTTTTTTGGGCCCAATGACAGACAGCGCCACAACAGGCCATTATATGAACTTTCAGGAAATCCCGATTTCCTTAGTGGCTTCACAAAATATCTGCCTGACTGCCCCCCCTGGTCTGAATGGACAAAAGTTTACTATTGTAGATCAACATGATGGGTTCCAAATCATCTTTTGCTCACAAACATCACTCGAATGAAGGCAGAAAGAGAGAGAGAGAGAGAGAGAGAGAGAGAGAGAGGTGTGAGTGGGCCATTAGATCTAAGAGATGTCTGCATGCCCAGTGCATTTGGTGTAGATTCAAAACACATTGAATTATAGCCAGGTCTTATTCAATTAAGTCAAATCTGGCTGACCGTGGGGCAGACGGAGATAGAGGACTCCGCCGGTCTTATTGGGTTAGGCTCCTGTGTGCTGTTGGAAGGATTAAAGCCCCCGAAAGGCTTTCATCATTATCGTCCCCCCTTAAATCAACACCATGCGGAGAGACGAGGAGAGAGGCCGGACTAGGCAGCACAGAAGGCTGCACACACACCCATGATGCAGGCATTGGCGGCGGACATATGTTCCACTTCTCACGCACACAATGTGCATATATATATATATATATACACGTCACGTTCATCGACCCTGTACGACGTGTACTGTCTGAAAGCCTGCGCGAAAACAAACATCCAAACAGGAGCACTGCACACGTATACATATACACTGCAGATTCACTACCTTCACTTTCACCGAAACAACGCATGAACATGGACAAACTCACGTTAGTTTATCGGATGTGTCACGGCAACAATGCACAAAAGGACAGTACACATACACATAGGGACTATGGGGGAATGAAAGTCACACATGCATGCATGCATGCATGCGAGTGCACGCACACGCACGCACGCACACACGCGTCATCATCATCTGAAACATTTATGGCCCTTCTTTTCTCTGTGGGGACGTATAACTACAGAATAATTCATTTTACTCCGCTATTGAATGTGCTGTGGATTATGTGCAGGTCTGATGGAAAACTATAAACGTCATCACGATATCATCTACGCGGCGTCTGACTTGGAACTAAAGAGGCTATTAGACGAGCAGATTTATAATGTATAAGTGTTCTTCCCCACAGTCTAGACCTGACGTCGAAATATTTTTTAAAAAAAATGTCAGTTTTCTGAAAAACCTTATGTTTCAGTGGTGTCAAGGACCCCAAAAGTATTGTAATACATCTGAAAATATGTTGTTCCAAGGGACCTCCCCAGAAGCAAAGATCTGTAATAAATATATATTCAAATATTTGAGGCACAATTTCACGGTTTTTCAAAAAAAAAGCAGACCCACAAGCTCATCTACAAGCTGCCATGCTATGCGCTTGTAGATCTGCTATTTTTCACTAGCTAAAGTATAACAATGCTTTTTTAAAACACCAAAAGGGGTTCCAGCCCAAAATGGGTTCAAACGCAGACTTTCTCACACATGTCCTTGTATGTACAGTAACTACGCTAGCCTGTCACACCATGTGTACTGTACAGTCGTTCTGGCGCCAGCATCATAGGCGGGATAAATTGTACAAATGGATAATAAATATGGTACTTAAGTTCTGCCGTTTGACTACCTATACAAAAGCATGCCGTTTTGGTTATTCGATCATTTCTCCAGGGGCTATTTTTCATTTGACCAATCCACACTTTAAAATGTGTTAAAAGATGCCTATTTATTTGACTATAGTATAACGTTGACCAAAAAAAAAAAAACTGGACAGTGACATTCACTGTGTTGGATTACCTATATCTCAAGAAGATAAACATGAATGTCACACAGTGGTATAGCACCCATTCAGGCCTGACGTCGAAACGTATAAAATGTGTAATGTTCGGACAGTTTTCGGTCAGGATTTGCGCCACATTTTCAAAAATAGCAGACCTACAAGCTCGTAGCGCGCCACTCGGTGGCGCGCTATGAGCTTGTAGATCTGCTTTTTTTTTTTTTAAATAGCTAAATTATAACATAATGTTTAAAACACCAAAAGGGGTTCCTGCCCCAAAATGGGTTAATTGAAATCCGAAGAGAGTATATAACTGGAACCATACGGACCCCGTTGGTCCCTTTTGGTTGTATTTATACACACTCCGTACTGGTCTATATAGTATGAGTAATGTACGTATGATGCAAATACAAATCTCTTGAGTTTTTTTGCAATGGATGTTTTGGTGATTAGGTGATTGATTGAATACCAGCTTGTATTGTGTGGCAGCAGGACAACAATGAACACACACACACACACACACACACACACACACACACACACACACACACACACACACACACACACACTGAACAGTGAAGGTATATACAGTAGACGCTTTTATTTCCTGCTGCTGGCTTCAAACCTCTTCTGTTAAAACAGGAAACGGATTATTTTGGCCGTTTTGTCTTTTACTTTTGTTCTCAATCTCCCTCAGTAGAGCAGGGCTAGTATTTGGACACGCTGTTGGCTCATAAGTTATAACACCCTATACATGTCTTAACCCATTCTGGGCGGAAACCCCCTTTTGGTGTTTTAAGCATTATGTTACACTTTAGCTATTGAAAAGAATAGCCCGTAGCGCGGAGCTTGTAGGTCTGCTATTTTCAAAAATCTTGAAAATGTGGCGCGAATCTTTTGAATATAATATATTCTTTCAGAGCAAACTTTTTTTTTTTTTTAACTCAGGTCTTTGCTTCTGGGGAGGGCCGGGTCCCGGCTGGAATAACATATTTTCCCGGTGGAGGTCAACGGCAGCCAATTACATGGATTTTTTCGGGTTCCTCGCCATGAAAATGTTTGAGAACCACTGACACATTTAGAGACATGAGGTTTTTCAGAAAACTGTCATGATTTAGAAGACATTTTGTGGAATCGAGCTCGGGGTCTAAATGTCTTAACCACTTACACGTACCCATGCCTTGTCGAGCAGAGTCCCTCGGGATTCCCTCTATACTTGTGACATGCTCCGTTATTCGCACCACAACATTAAAATATCTTCGCTGAAAATAGCCCCGATAGACAAGCTCGCAATGTGCCGCGACCGCGTATACACATAGTGAGCTTTATAATGTCGATCTGCTATTTTCTGCTGAAGTTTTCCCGGAAAATATTACGGAAGCTTTCGGATTAAGTGGTTAAACCCGAGCCATTGTTTGATTGTGTAGTCACTGCACTGCATTCTTTGCTTAGGCCATGAGAGGGTATTTCTTTTGCTAAGCCTGAGCAGGTGATGGTTGCATAAGCGGAAGGTTGTGTGTGTGTGTGTGTGTGTGTGCATGTGTGCGTGCAGTGCACGACGTGCGCGCGTGCGCATTTCATTTCTGTCAAAGATCTTAGCACTAATCTTTCACTGACAGAGTTCCAAGAGAACAAGAGAGTCCCAACGATATAGTATAATCGCATGAAATAAAAAGAATCACACCCGTGTGAACTGAGTGTTGCAACTCCCCTCTTCTCTCCCCCCCCCCTCCTCTCTCTCTCTCTCTCATTAGCAGGCAACAGTCTCTCTCTTTCTGGCACAACAGCGCCCCTACTGGTACTAATAGTCATACTCGTGCTCAATAACGTCACATAGATAGGCGGGACACGGACATTGCTGTTCCTTGGAGTGGTTGCACCGCTCAAAGAAATCATGAGATGACAGTATGTTAAAGTCCCAATATTGATTCTCTGGATTATATCAGCTACCTACGGCTGCAATTCCAAACTGGCCCCCCCGTAAAAGAAATCTGAATCCCCCTCACTCACCCACCCTTTTTCCCCTCACTGTATGTGTTCTTTCCCCCCCCCCCCTCCCCTTTTTACCTCCTCTATGACGACTTCCTGTTAATGGCTGTGTAGAAGTGTTTATCTGTACGTCTCCTAAAAGTCACGATGAATTGAACATAACATGCTGTCGTCCACAGTTAACAGTTTCTGAGTGGTGCAACCACTCCAAGGAACAGCTTTGTCCCTACGTCCCAACCTATGTGACTATGTCCGTTTAGAGTACCAATAGGGGGTGCTGTTGCACCACTAGCTTCAGACTGGTCTGATTTTTTTGTATCGAGTTGCGCTTGAAATGTACTGTAATTCTCCAATCTGTTAATAAACTATTCAATCAATCAATCAATCAATCATCACAATGTAGTATTCACTAGTTGAAGAAATGTACACATATGACATTTTTAGGGAATGTTGTTGTTGAGCAACATTTTAATTGGGCTTAAAGTTATATGCAATACATTTTAGCGCGTCGGTGTGTGTGTTCGATTAGTCGTCCTTAAACCTTTTAGAGTCAGAAACTGTTTTTTTTTTCTCCTATTTTCTGCCCCCCTGGTGGCCCTTTCAGATACAGCAGCCTGGTGACCGGCCAGAGGGCAAAGGGCATCATTGCCGTGTGCTGGGTGCTGTCTGTAGGCATCGGCCTTACCCCCATGCTGGGCTGGAACACAGGTGAGAGATCTATTTCACACACCACTATCTACAATCAATATCGGTCT
This sequence comes from Protomyctophum bolini, assembly GCF_963924005.1. Taxonomy (NCBI): domain Eukaryota; kingdom Metazoa; phylum Chordata; class Actinopteri; order Myctophiformes; family Myctophidae; genus Protomyctophum; species Protomyctophum bolini. The sequence goes on along the minus strand of NC_137883.1, from coordinate 5,007,540 downwards.
GTCCGTCCGTCCGTCCAATCCATCCATCCATCCATCCATTTGAAATACCCTCCTCACTAAAGTTCACTAAAGGCCTATTCATATAGTTTGGATTTCCGGTGGTGAGGTGACCACCACCGCTCCGGTACGGTGAGGTGACCACCGGAGCTGTAATAACGTGGAGCGGTGGTGAGGAAAAAAATCACACACGTGTGAACTGAGTGGTGCAATTCCCCCCCCCCCCCTCTCTCTCTCTCTCTCTCATTAGAGACACAGCACTACCCCTCTCTCTGTTTCTGGCGCCCCCTACTGGTATAAATAAGTAACATACTCGTGCTCATAGACACACACAGGTACACAGGTACACAGGTACACAGGTACATGGACATTGCTGGTTGTAGGAGTGGTTGCACCACTCAAAAACAAAGAGAAGGGCTGGGGCAGTGGCGGTGGCTTGCTCTTCACCGCGGGCTCAGTGACGTCATGTTGTATAGTTCGGTGGTACACCTCACCACCGAAGATATTACACCATGAATAACGCTTCAGACCCTAACCATGCTCGTATGAAAAATCACACACGTGTGTGTGTGAAGTGAGGGGCGCTAATATATTAAAGTCGAACTCGTGTTGACTATAGGTGATGTAATGGGCGACGTAAAACAAACGGTGACAAAACAAACATTACATTCTCTTTATTGTCGATGGCATTTATAGTGTCTGCGTTCGGGGGACAAGATGACGTAACTTTTCCCTTCATTGTCAATGGCGTTTTTTAAAACAATTAAACGTTGAACTATAAAAACAAACATTAAACTCTCTTCATTGTCAATGGCGTTTTTAAAACAAACACTGAACTACAAACAAACATTAAACCTGTATATAGGAGGTGCTAGCGCCCCTCAAAATACCTTAAAAAAAAAAAAACATACATCTCTTAAAGGGACACTTCACCCTTTTTGCAAAAAGATATATGTTAATGACGTTTAGAAGCTTTAGATCACTTTCCTGGGGGTATTTATGTGTGTAATATGTGGTTTTAGATATTTTAGATTGTAGCAGTGAGCCTGTTGTCTCTGATGTCATGGACACTGGGCTCACTTCCTTCCTGGACTACATGTTGTCACAGTAAGACAGCTCTCCCCCCTATCCACAAGGAGGAGCAGTGCACCAAAGAATTATGGGAATTGTAGTCCAGGAAGGTAGTGAGACCAGTGTCCATGACATCAGAGACAACAGGCTCACTGCTACAATCTAAAATATCTAAAACCACATATTACACACATAAATACCCCCAGGAAAGTGATCTAAAGCTTCTAAACGTCATTAACATATATCCTTTTTGCAAAAAGGGTGAAGTGTCCCTTTAAGAGAATTAATTTAACAGTATATAGCTCTGTTCCACACCAGGTGTCAGCAACGCCACCGGCACCACCAACAACGGCACCTGTTCCGAAGGCACGACGGAATGCCTGTTTGAAAGAGTGGTCACCCTGGACTACATGGTCTACTTCAACTTCTTCGGCTGCGTGCTGGTGCCGCTGCTGGTCATGCTGGCCATCTACGCTCGCATCTTCATGGCGGCGCGGCGGCAGCTCAGGCTGATGGAGCTCAAGGTCTTCCACGTGCCGGCTCACCGAGAAGGCCCCGATTCGTCGGCGGCGGCGGCGGCGGCGGCCTCCGGCTCGCCGCGCTCCACCCTCCAGAAGGAGGTCCACGCCGCCAAGTCCCTGGCCATCATCGTGGGCCTGTTCGCCCTCTGCTGGCTGCCGCTGCACGTCATCAACTGCGTCAACCTGCTGTGCCGGGACTGCGGGCGCCCGCACGTCTGGGTGCTGAACGTGGCCATCGTCCTCTCCCACGCCAACTCCGTGGTCAACCCCTTCATCTACGCCTACCGCATACGGGAGTTCCGCTGCACGTTCCGGAGGATCGTGCGCCGGCACGTCCTGCTGTGCCGACGACGGAGGGACGGCGGCGTCGGGTTTGGGGGCGTCGGCGGCGGCGGCGACAGGGGAGATAGGACCGGCGGTATCGCCGCGCAGACCTCGTCCAGGTTCAGCGTGGCGGCCGCTTCGTCTTCGTCGTCGTCTTGCGGCACGGTGGTGACGAACAGCTACGCCCTGGGCCCCCCGGCCCCCGGCCGTCACCACCGCGGCCCGCCGCCGAACGCTTCTCGTGAACCTTCCGAACGTCGGACTGTAGCGGGATCGGAGCTGGCGCTGATCGGCTCATCATGCGTGCCCAGCGGTCGCCACCGCCGCACGGCGGATCGAATCCCGTCGCCTGGGCTCACGCCGCGGCAGCCCACGTCGTGCGTCGCGGGATTTGCCGCGCAGGACGGCGGGGAGTCCGTTGTTGCGTGTCCGCCGGGGGGGCGGACAACAACGGGGGTTCTGGAGGTCAAAGACGGTGGGAGCGGCGGTGTCTCCTTTGTGAACGTTATTATTAGGCCCTCGTGCCCTGCACCTATCGGCCCTGCCTACTCCAGGGAACTCACAGAAGTCTCATGACTATAAAAAGGTACACACAGGCGTGACATTGGATGTCGCATCATGGTACTATTGATATGCTCCGCATACGAGGAATAATGTTGACACTTTCGTCCGTGCGCCATGCGTTGATTTGTGACCAAACGCAAAACACGTACTACACTGTTGTTTTGTTTTAACAGTTCTCACGTTTGCACTCGCGGTGAACCGCGCGCTGCCCAAATTAGAACTTTTCCTTTCTTCCACGTGTCCTGGTTTCACTGGAGAGTCTCCGCTGTTAATTATACCAACTGCACTCTCTGCCACCGAAGGTTGATCTCCGAACAACTGCTGTGTCCTGGAGAATGCACTGCACGGATGGAAGAAGCGGCCTTCAATTGATTGCGCTATCTAATCTCACCATTTGGTTTTACCTTCAACTTGGCTTCCTAGCATAAGGGAGGGGGGGGGGGGTTGTACTAAAAAGGTATCATTGTTCCAGGGACTTTCCTATAGAGTGCAGTCCTCTTCAAACGTGATCATATCATTATAAACTTGGAGCCTCTTTGGCTCCGCTTGAATGTCTTTATCCCATTCAGACCGGGCACCCATTTTGGTGTTGGCATCATGTCATGCTTTAGCTATTGAAAAATAGCAGATCTACAAGCTCATAGCGCGCCACCGAGTGGCGCGCTACGAGCTTGTAGGTCTGCTATTTTTGAAAAATCGAAGAACGACTGACATTTTTTAGAATCTGATCTCAGGTCAGAATGGGTTCATCAGACCAGTGTGTGTCCAGTGGAAACATCGTATGAATCTGATCTCAGGTCAGAATGGGTTATTATGCACATTCTGTAAGCAGGATCAAGGCCAACATCTCGCGGGGACAAGCTTCTCATTATGATTTACCATCTTTGGTTATCGGTATGCGGCGTTGATGCGATTGTCGGGGGGCTTTATAGTGCAAAGCTGTGAGTGAACGAGACTGCGTCTAAACAATGGTGGTTCTGTGACATTGTTGTTTTTGGCAGCAAGTTTCTATTTTAGTTGTATAGTCATATAGTCTCTTGAATAGTTTTCACTTAGTTGTAGTCACATTTTAGTCACCTGGAATGTTCTAGTGTTTAGTCTAGTTTTAGTCGACTAAATGTCATGCGATTTTAGTCGACTAAATCAACTGTAGATTTAGTCGGCTAAAATGTGTTTTGACGTCATTGTAATGACATATTTTACACTTTGGTTGCATGATGAAAATAGCAGATATACAATCTGACAACGCGTCACGCTTGTGAGATTGTATATCTGCTAATTTCATCATGCAAACCCAGCATAAAACTGGATCTCTTGTCCACTATAGTCCCTTCCTAACATTTTAGTCTATAGTTTTTATTTGTTGACGAAATTGTCAGTATATTTAGTCTTAGTTTTAGTCATCATATAGATTCGTTTTTATTTCGTTTTTGTTTAGTTTTAGTCAGTGAAAAAAGGTAGTCGACGAACATTTTCCGTCTTAGTTTTAGTCGACGAAAACAACACTGTTCTGTGAACCACCATTGTGTGTCAGGTTGGGAGGAGGAAGTACGTATAACCAGTGGTGGAAAAAGTACTCAATTGTCAAATTGGCTCTGAGATGTAGTGGAGTAGAAGTAAAAGTACTGGAAATTGGAAATACAATTACCTCAAAATTGTACTAAAGTACTTACTTTTACACCACTGAGTATAACAGACTGTTACAGACATACTCTTGCGCCTCACGAGAGCACATCTCCAAAAAATGTGTCGCCCCAAACAACACTTTTAAAGTGTATTTTGTTATTATTATTTTGTCACTGGAGAAATCAGCTATATACAGTATGTCCTTTGAATAACTGCATTGGGTGTTTCAAATATACCTCCTGTTATATTAATATAGAAAGTATATTGTGCAAGCATTTACAGCAACACCATGCAGAATGTGTTCCATTTGTATATAGTCTAGCTGTCGCCAATTTCAGCCAATCAGGAAAGAGTACTAATGTATCGGCAGTTTTAAAATTGTCTGCTCATTTATTTGTGTCGTCACTTCCAAGTGTCACTTGTTGGTATGTATCCTGCCCTGAAATTGCACTTCCCTTTTGTTAGACGGAGTGTTACTGAACAAACACTGATCATAATCTAGAGCTATTTCAAACTTATTTTAACAGCAAAATATCACTTACCTTTAATGCTGTTAATACATGGTAAAATATGCTATCTGGAATCTGGAGGTTTTATCACCACTCACAGAAAAGAAGAATCGAATGAAGAATGACACTGAAAGATTGAATACTTACCATTTTCTCTACAATACAAAGATTCTTTAGCATAGCATACTGTATGCTACTACGCTGTCTGTCTCTATCTACCGGTAACCTCGCCTCACCAGGCTTTCCACCGCCTCGGAGGAAAGCCTGGTCTCTGTTTCAAAAGTCCGTATGATCCCGCCTGGGGCCGGATGATGTGGTTACGTCATGTTGTAGTATTGTTTTGTAGTCGGAACAGGCGGCGACAACTTCCTTTTCCCTCTCAATAAAAGCTCTCGCTTACGAGAGCTTTTATTGCTTTTAGTTGTAGGCAAACCATTGCCTACAACATGACGTAAGCATATCATCCGGCTCCAGCCCCGATCATATACCGAAATGAAATGGTGCCCAGGCTAATCTACCGGTAGTTGGTGTGCATTTTCTTATCAAAGCAGCACACTTTGCCAGTATTGTATCTCATTAACAGTAGGCCTCACTTGCAATCTATAGTGTTCCAAAAAATATTTTTGCTCTTTTTCTTTTCTGTCCTTCTGGTATCTGTTTTTAATCACCATGTCAAACCAATTAAGGGGATGAACATAATGCTTTAAATATGTGTTATATTTTTTCACCATGGCCACTTTTTTTCTAATTTCTCATTTGTTTTGTGTTTATTGCCAGGGTAAATTTTTAATGTTAAGTATATAATTATCAGCATTCTTTACATTTTTACAAAGCTGTTGTCGTGTGCAGTGTGGTTGTGAAAATGTATAGGCTACCGGTATACTTATATATTTTTTAATCACTCTCAATGAAAATGTTGAATGTCGCGTGGCTTTTACGTGTGATTCATAGTCAAACAACTCTGAAAACAATAAGGCCAAATGGCCAATGCCTTAAAGCAGTGGTTTTAAAAACCTTTTATGCTTTGGAGTGCCTTTTTAAGACACTCCAAACCTAACCTGACGCTGCCAGACATGGTTACCCAATACCGCCCCCATCTGGCAGAGTCAAGGTTACTCCAAACCAGGGCGAGACAATTCATCTCAAGGCACAACTGTATTCAATTTCATGGCGCAGAGGCCACCTGCGCCATGTGCCCACGGCATCCCCAGCTGGGAATCGAACCCAGGACCTTCTAGCTGTTGGGCGACAGCACTATACCGACTGTGCCACCGTGTCGTCGTCGTCCCCCCCCCCCTCCTACTGTATATTGATATGCCCAAAATATGCCGGGTTGAAACTGAAAGTGGTTAAAGTGGGTCTGTATTCGGGAACGAGGGCGAGAGGTCCCGTGGACGCATCCGCCTCGTTGGCGGCATACTGCTGGGCGAGCGCTGGCGCTTTGGGATGGGGGGGGGGGTCAGATCAACATGGAATGAATTCTGTACTGGCCCATATATGGAGCGTGTCTTGAGTGTACAGGGTTTGATGAGGTCAGATCAACATGTGGAATGTCAGAACAGGTCGGCTCCATACAGTGTATGGAGATCGAAGGGTGGTAGCGGGGACATTCTCTTGAGTCTATACAGGGTTTGATGAGGTCAGATCAATACAGTATAATGGAGATCTAAGGGTGGTATAGCGCCTAGCGGGGACATTCTCTTGAGTGTACAGGGTTTGATGAGGGTCCAGGTATAGGGCCGGCCTGTTGAGAACTCTAGTTTTCGCCATGCTGCCGGGCACAGCTGCACTAATAACTTTGGGGCAGGCAAAAGGGAGACATCGAAGAGGAAGGATGGATGGGGAAGGATCAACATATGGAATGTCAGAACAGGTTCTGACATAATATACAGTATCCATATATGGAATTGGAGATCTAAGGAATTGAGGTCAGATGTAGAGTTGCTGCTGGCCAATATTGATGACAACAGGAATCTCTGCATATATGGGCTTAACTGCGACAGCAGCTGATGATGTCACGAGACCTGGAAAACGCGTCAGCCTGATTATCTGTAGGCTACACATGCCTGTTTAAAAAGTAATTTGCTAGAATGTTGGATAGCATGCACAACAGATGAGGTTGGTGTTTTGGTAATTGGTATGATAACTGCCAGGCAACACTCACCCATTACCTCCTCAAAGACATGATCAAAACCAATATAATTGATATGAGTTGGTTGCCAACCATGCACACAAAGAGAAACATGTGATGTTATCAAATAATGCCTGTGATGTGTGACGTGCGATGACATACAAACATGCACGGATGTCGGATGTGCATGTTTGTATACTCACACATACATGCACGCCACGCACGCATCGAGTGGTGTTTCTGGATTAACCTGCCTGCCTGCTGACGCCAGTCACTGCAGCCTAATGCGATGGAAAAAAGCAAATGAAGGTTCATTTGATGATGTATTTTATTATGCCATTATGCTTTTGCCTTTCCTCATTAACCCATTCTGACCTGAGATCAGATTCATACGAGGTTTCCACTGGACACACACTGGTCTGATTAACCCATTCTGACCTGAGATCAGAATTTAAAAATGTCAGTCGCTCTTCGATTTTTCAAAAAATAGCAGACCTACAAGCTCGTAGCACGCCACTCGGTGGCGCGCTATGAGCTTGTAGATCTGCTATTTTTCAATAGCTAAAGCATAACATAGTGCTAACACCAAAATGGGTTCCCGTTCAGAATGGGTTAAAAAGCCCTTCTACCGCTGCATTAGGCCCTAAGCAACATTTACTGCCCTTGAGTAATAACAGCTAAGTTCATCACCTATGTGTGTGTGTGTGTGTGTGTGTGTGGGTGTGTGTGTGTGTGTGTGTGTGTGTGGACATGTATACGTGTATTTGGTATGCACGTGTGTTTTCGGTTTATATTCAAAATGGATGTAAAGCAGTCATTGATTCTATTTCATAACACCAATGCTGGCAATGCATATAGGATCATAAAATGAGAGAAATATTTTGTTCGTTTTGGATACTATCCCCTCCAACGTCTGGCTTTTGAAATGACGTCATATGGCAGCCAAGTCTATGGACTTTTAATGTAGCGGTAAACGTCATGTGAGTCAAAATGCATCTTGCGCCACCTCACTTCACATGAAGTGTGATCTTTGAGGGGCGCTATCCTCTCCTATGACCAGCTTTGAGTGTTTGTGTAAACACAAACATTGAAGACGAAGGTGAGGACGCACATTATTGTGATTGGCCCGGAATGAGATGATGTATGACGATGGATGTATGATGATAAAAGCACACCTGTGTGTTAACATACTTTGTCCTACACAAACATTATATTTCCATTGACAATGAATGGACAGTTTTACGTCATAGTGTAAACACAAACATTGATATTGGAGGCTTTCAACTATAGCCTATCAACTGTCAGTAAGAAGTCGGCGATGATGATGATGTACGATGATAAGAGCTCCCCTCACTTCACACGGGTGTGGTTTTTATTTGTGAGTGGGGGATTGACAGCAATATTACATTTAACAAGAGAACTCTTACTAGCATAATGTTAAGTCAAATATAACCTCTTTTCCACGAGGAAAAGCTGGAGAAAAACGTACAATGTTTGGGAAGCACCAGTCCAGGGACCAGCCAGGTGTCCTTGAGGGAGTTCCAGGGGGTTCCCCAGCTAAATTATACCAGTTAGGAACCAAATGGACCCTTATGGGTCTGTAACTCAGAGAGTGAAATTAATGGGAGATATAAATTGGGGGTCCCAGAGATAGAAATGCCATTAAAAAGGGGACCGTATAGCCTAATGGAGTTCAAATTGGGCGGGGTTCTTGGGGGTTGAGAATCACTGCATAGAGCCGTGGAAATATTTTCTTATGGGGGTCCCTGACATATCTCTTCAAATGGGGGTCCACGGGCTAATTAGTGTCAATTTGGGGGTTCTTGACATGATAAAGTTTGGGACTCATTCCAGGGCAGGCCCCTCACCGGGGGAGAGAATTAATGTCATCCGTGTGCAGCTCGTGGTAAAGTGGAGATATTTGACTACTAAACACACGTTTTCTGCCAGAACTTTCAAATGGATATGATGAGGTCATGTGCGCGGATAGGACCGATCTATGGCTGTGCATTTGGAATATTGATTGATTGATTTGCAGAATTACAGTAGGCCTTATACATTTCAGGTACAACTCAATACAAAAACGGTTAACTGTGAGTGGACGACACCATAAAGCAGTACACTTCAATACATGATGAAATTAACTTTGCAACTGAGAATATTCATCTTATATTATATTTAAAAATGTATTCACCAAACTAACTTACAGTTAGTTGATTTTAAATGTATTTGTGTGTGCTCGTGCTTCAGACAATCAAGTGAGTTTTGTGTCCGGACTTATTTACTTTACTTACGGTAGTTAATGTCAAGCCCTGTAGGCTATGATGTATCATGTGTGTTGTCAGTCACATGTATAGCCTACTTATACTACAACTACATAGGCTACATGTGACAAAACACATTTTCCCCTCACTGTATATCTGTTTCTTTTCTCTTTTTGCTTCCTTTATGATGAATTCCTGTTCTGTTCTTTAACTATATAGAAGTGTCTATTTGTACGTCTCTAAATGCTTTGATGAATTGAACAATTGGGTGGACCCTGTTGTAAACAAGTTTAATGCTTAATTGGGTCGTCCACTCACAGTTAACAGTCTTTGTATTGAGTTTGTGCTTGAAATGTACTGTAATTCTGCAAACTGTTAATAAATATTTCAATCAATCAATAAAAAAACACACACGCACACGCACGCACACACACACACACACACACACACACACACACACACACACACACACCCACACACACACACACACACACACACACACACACACACACACACACACACACACACACACACATAAAACAACGCCAAAAACAAGTAAGAAAGCAACAACGGGTGCATGAATGAATGTTGCCTAGTAGAGATAATGAATATAATGTAATACTACAAATCCCACAACTCCCTCTGGTGACCCGGAAGAACTTGGCATTGTGGGTAAGCGGAAAAGGCTCCAAAATCCCGAAATCGACGAGTGCACGTTGCGGCGTTTTTCCACAAGTAGATACCGTCCGATACTTCCCAATCAAACAACAAAGAACACAATCAGGGTGAGTACGTCTGTGAAATGTGAATCTATGTGTGTGTGTATATTATAATACACATTATGCGTTAATTCGGCGGTGTTGGCTATAGTTCTACTCCATATCTCATTCATTCATACGCTTTCGTCTCATTCTTTTGGGATCACAATGTACGCGATTAGTACGGCGTATTATTACTACTAACTGCCGAATTGTGAGATAATGAATGTCTCTGGTGCACGAATTCTACTCTCACGACAAGCACGTCAACTTTATTATGGTAAAGTTAATGTATCTGTAGTACATAATGTTGATCGAAACAATAGTTTAATTTGTTGCAGTGCAGTGGGCAGGTCGGTTCACTCGATTAGCATTCTGACTAGCCAAGCCAGTTAGCGAAACGTTATACTAGTTAGTTGGTTCAAAGAGAGACAAACTGCAACACTGATTCTTGCTAAGTGTCTAATCTAGAGTGATATTATTGTGTGCATCAGTCGGGAAATATTTCGTGTAGTGTTTAGTTAGTTAGTGTTTGTTTTGTACAGTACTACCTACCCCGTTCAAGGCTAGTTGTTAGCCTAAAATGAGGCTAGTTGTTAGCCCATGATATGCTAACTTGAGTGAGTTGTATTGTTACTTGGTTTGTATAATGGTTTTGAAGTATTAATTCACAGTATGCAAGAATGGGTACATTTCAAACGAAAGAAAGCATAACTATACATACACTGTTACTGTGCAGGACACTATAATAAAGCAGTACGCTTTCTTGTTTACAATGGGGTCCACCATTTTCAATTATCAAAACATTTAGAGACGTACAATTATACACTTCAATGTGAAAATAAAACAGGAAATCGTCATGAGGTAAGTGTGGGGCGCTAATATATTAAAGTCTAACTCATGTTGATTAGGTGATGTAATGGTGATGTAAAACAAAACAAACGGTACAAACATTAAACGCCATTAACAATAAAGAGACAATATGATGCACACTATGAGTAAAATTTCCCTTCATTGTCAATGGCGTTTACAAAACAAACATTGAACTAAAGACAAACATTAAACCTGTGTATACTGTATAACATACAGTAATGGGAAAAGGGTGTGTGTGTGGGGGGGGGGTACTCGTCTTTATGGGGCCCAGTTTTAAATTGCAGCAGTCCGTAGGTGCCCTTTGAGAGCGCTTTTGAAGGAGTCAAAGGATTTGTGTCTTAATGACTGTGGGTAGGGCGTTCCACATTTTGGTGGCATAGGCCATAGGAGGAGAAATTAATTTAGTCCCTTGTTTGTGCCGAATCTGGGTTGCACATGGTTTGCTGAGCTCCCTCTGGTGTGCTCTGCTGTTTATTACGGACTACGGAGAGGTACATGGGTATCTTCATTTCAGTTTTTTTGGGTCATAGAATGAACATAGAATGCATTGATTTCATTTGATCGTAACTTAGCGCTAAGACCAAAAAGGCATAGGCTGAAGCCAGTGGCTTATTTATTTTTGGTCTTAGTGCAAAGTTATGATCTTGGTGGTGTATCGAATCTTGTGGACCAGACCCATTGCAATATTCTGTACTCCATTCCAGCCTGTCAAAATGGACAGGAGTGAGGCGGGTTTGGGGATTGAGAAGTAGTAGCCATTTTCAGTGATTCTTCAAAGGACATCTTGTGTTGCAGAAGATAAACCTGTTATCCTTGTCCCTCAACAGTTGAACAATGTCCATCGGCGTACCCATCAAAGTCCTGCACGAAGCAGAGGGTCACATTGTGACCTGTGAGACCAACACTGGAGAGGTGTACCGAGGGAAGCTCATCGAAGCTGAGGATAACATGAACTGTCAGGTTGGTAATAATGCCAAAATGTTCGCGATTTTTCAAAAATAGCAGACCTACAAATTCTACAAAAAATCATCGATCACTGAGTGCTGAGCTATGAACTTGTAGATCTGCTATTTTTCAATAGCTAAAGTATAACATAATGCTTTAATATTGCTTTTATGTTAGTTAACTTCTTAGTAACGATATGTATATTATGCACAATGAGGCTTTGTGGTATAATGTATCATGCGTTTGCACATGAGGACAGCGTTTTCTTTGCTGCCGTGAAAAACTGAAAATCGAATATATTAATTCCGCATCGGAAAATATAGTGTTCTGGGACCCCCATGTACATTAAAGATATTAAATATTTAATTTTCAAGCTTTTGTCACAATGAGATGTATTGTGAGCTTGTAGATCTGTTATTTTCAAATAGCTGTGTAAGGGGTTAAAGACTGGTTAAATAGATTGTTATCATTTAATTATGTGTGTGACGGACCCCCCCCCCCCCCCCCCACCAAGGACCCCTGGGTGCACTTTTCACTTTGAGAAGAATTGCATTGACCAAGCCTAGTTGCCTACACTTGAGGTACCAGCCAACCAAGTATTGTCATGTTAATCTTTTGTTTTGTTTTGTTTATTTTTGTGACTGGCCAATGTGGCCATGCCCCATTTTGCCCAATAGGCAGTTGTTCCTCGGCCCAACACTCGAGAGTCTCGGTAGGAGGTTCAGTTCAGTAAGAGTCTCCAATTGACCGATGCCCCGGTCATCAAATTATTGCCTGAGAAATGCGACAAAAACAAATCTCCATGAATTCAAGGACACATGGGGTGTGTTGGCGTCATTCGAAGCGCCGATAGGGTTGTGCCAAGACCTCCCCCTGCCTGCCTCTGATTGGCCCAACATGGACACCGTGTCTCGACATACTGTCCCTTTATTATCGTAAAGTCGGGTAGTGTACACTGTCACTGTTTATTTTTGCACCGAGGAGCCATGTGTGTCTGACTGTCTGACTACGTCGCCTCAGAAAAGGGAAGCCTGGTGTATGCTTTGCCGTACGATGTGTCTCATGTTTAAAAAAATAGCTGATCTGCAAGCTCACAACGTGTCGCAACACGCTGTGAGCTAGTAAATCGGTTATTTAAATACAAAATAATAAAAAATCATATTATCCTTAGGAAGTATGAAGTTGTTTTTTATTAGAATATGCATTCCATAGGGCTGGAGACCACACATGGACCTAGATTTTAGCAAATTTAGATCTATTTAATAATGGGATGAATCTACAACAAGGGCCATTCTATGGCTAAATCTAGAGTTGCAATACCCTCCATTGACTCCCCACTCATCCATAATAACTCGTCCTATAAGTTATTCATCCCTCTTTTATCCATCCGGCGAGACGGGTCGCTGCATTATAGGAGCACCAAGAAACTCCTCCAGGTGCTCCTCTGAGTACTAGACCAAAAAAGTTGTGTGCAGCCCTGCACATAACGGACATTTACTGGACAGTATCAGTGTCGGTCACCTGTATCAATTTTTTCCCCCTGGAATAGCGTCATCATTTTATTTATTGTAGCTCACCTGAGGATGTTAACCAATAACCATTGAATGAAATTTCACGTTGTGAATTAAAGCAGCACTATGTAGTTTGGGGTATCGGTAGAATCACACATAACATGGCAGCCAACGTCTTTGACTGCATTACCCAGTGTCTGCAAACATGTCAAAGCAAAAGATGCGCTGTGATTGGCAGTTCTGCCTTGGCCCTTGGCAAATTTCAGGATAAAACTCATTGTCGCTCGCTCGCTCTCTATCTATATATATATATAATGTATATATAATATATATATATAGTAAAGTCCCTATCACTGGGGACCCCCCGAGTCTATACATTTATGGAATGATGATTATTATTATTGCTTAAACATTTGGACAAAATATGCTATACAGTGCTGTTTTAACTAGACTTTAGGCCTTTGTCTTCCAATAACTGTATATCATTATTGTCTAGCTAAAATGAGATTTTTTTTTTCCTTTTTTACAGATGTCCAATATCACAGTGACCTACCGCGACGGGCGCGTTGCACAGCTGGAGCAGGTCTACATCCGTGGCAGCAAAATCCGCTTCCTTATCCTACCGGACATGTTAAAAAATGCTCCCATGTTGAAGAGCATGAAGAACAAGAACCAGGGCTCTGGGGCAGGAAGGGGCAAGGCCGCTATCCTTAAAGCTCAAGGTGAGTGTGTGTGTGTGTGTGTGTGTGTGTGTGTTCAGTTGAAATCGTACTCTATTCAACAATGTCAGGGGTGCACGTCCTCTTTCACGTATGGTGCTTGCGCCTTATGCCTGTTCCAGTTAGCAATGGAATCATATTCATATATGGTTGAACCGGAGCTGTGCCATCTGTCGAAACTGGCTGCACGCAGTGTGCACATTTTTATATATACCTTAACAATTTAGGCATTTAGCAGCAATATACTTATTATGGATACTTTGTAACTTTCATTTAAGCAAAGGTTATTTGTCTTTCACTATAACCATCTAACAGGGGTTTTGTTTTAACAACTTTTCTAAACGCATTTTGTATTCATGAAGGAAATGCGTTTAATGTGTTTTAGAGTTTATAAATACTGTTTGCTTTCTAAAATATCCTTGGGTGACAAGACCCTTCGTATATAGACAAACGCTCTTATGACAACGGTGGGTGTAAACATGTGGGAATACTACATTTACATTCTGTATGCTCAAAATGAAGCTCACAACCTTGATTAATCCCTAATTATTCATTGAAGTAATTGCATTCGAAAAGCACGTCTGTTAAGAGTTTTTTTTTCTTTCTTTTTTTTTTTGCATACAGTGGCTGCAAGGGGTCGGGGCCGTGGCGGCATGGGAAGAGGCAACATCTTCCAGAAAAGGCGATAGTTTTCTTGCGTTGTACAGCTTTATTTTATTTTTCATCACACGAGGATTTCGTTTTGTCTAGACATGCTTGTCCAGGTTATTGGTTTGTTTTGCCAAGTCACGTGTCTGCTTTTTTGATTCAATTCTTTTTTTTATGAAAATAAACCATATTTCAAATCTTCAGTCAGTACTTTGTCACTATATGAACTGTTTGATATATATTTTTTTTAAGTCTCTGACCCTCTGCTATTATCACCTCAGGCTCTCAAAGTACCACCATAATAACCGGGACTAATTGCGATTACTTTAGATTAATTAACTACAGAAAAAATTTATCTCGATTAACTACAGATAAATTAATTGCACCTTTTTTTTTCCACCGCGGAACGTTTCTCACTGGGCGCTTTTCTATAGTACTGAAAACTGGAAATAATTAAAAGTCACCCCATTTTGTGTTGCCTAGAACTGGAGGTCTGACAAAAAAACGGTAACAATATGAAGTAAGTACAGCTTTGTGATGTCACTGAGATGTACTTGTTACTGTTACTACATTTTTTTTCAGACCTCCAGTTCTAGGCAACACAGAATGGGGTGTCTTTTTATTATTTCCACAACAGGTATATTAATGACAGTAAAATGTTGAAAATGAGTGGTATCCTGTAGTCACTATTCATTGATTCACTGGGATACCAAAAAACATAAAAAAGTTCTCGCTGTTCTCAGGTTGAATATTGATATGCGATTAAAATGTGATTAATCTAGATTAATTAACTACAAAGCCTCTGATTAATTAGATTAGTTTTTTTAATCGAGTCCCAGCTCTAGTTAAAATACAGGAGCGCATATACCTGCCCTTTGTGTTCCATTCCTAAGCATATAATGTTGCTGCTCTGACAAAACGGTCTAATCACTAATCGGCACAACTGATATTTGTAATGTGATTAATCCGTTCTCAAATCTTCTATTTAACGGCTATAGCGCGTCGCTGTCCCGCCCCCTTTACCAGAGCCCAGGTAATGATTCCCCGTTCATTTTCCTCATAGACTTTTCAAAAAGTGTTTATTTAAAGACCTCATAAGCCTCGTACAAAGCCAACTCGAGTTGTCCCAAATGGCAAACACATTTATTTTTTTTTGGGCCGAACAAAGAATTATTAGAAAACACTTTTCTTCTTTGTAATTATTTGTTTGGTCCAAAATATTGTGTTTATATTGTCATGATTTGTCACGACTCGAGTAGGCTTTGTCCGCGGCGTAACTGTCTTTGAATAAATACTTTTTTAAAATGTCTATGGGGAAAAATGCATTGGAAATAATTTCCTGGGCCTGGCGTCGTCATGAAAGGGCTCATTTCAGCAAGCCTGGATAGCCTTTTTCAACCAATTGCTCGGTACCTCTAGTAAATCTTTTTTGGTGACTACTCTTGAGTACCACCAGAAGGGGGGCTCAAGTACTAGTACCAGTGTTTGGAACCTCTGATCAAAATGACACATTCAGCTTTCAGTTGAGATACAAACATATATATATAATGGTTATTGCTGCTACCCCAACCTTCTTTTGCATCTCTTATTTGCTTGTCGGCCTGTCGGGTGACTTAACCTGTCCTGCTCTATCTACACAGTGATTCTACACCGATCTGTTTAGCTGGATCTTGAGGATCTTCTATCAACGGTAGATAAGAAGATTTTGTATCCAATAAAATCAACTTGTTAGTCTTTTTCGCAACCACCAGGTGGAGCCAAATTGCGTTAACGTCATTGAAAGTCACCAGGATTATTGTTGTCATGCAAGAAGCAAGATGGTTAAAGTCATGTTAACTTGGGCTGTAATTGTAAATGTATAATATAATGCATACGGTAATAACATCTGGTCACAACATCTCCGCTGAATTGGTTCATCAAGGCATAGGGTATTTCCCCCCTGCATTTGGGATATACCCAACATAGCTCTTGAGTAGTTGAGTTTACTATGCTAGTAACGCAACTACTCAACTATTACTAAACGTGAATTTGTTTCATGTTGAGTTTTCATGCATTATTATGCCAAGTGTTTTATTTTTATTTATTTTTATTCCGTAGCCTATCACAAAGCAGGATCATTATAAATTCAAGGCAAAAGTCACCCTGTGACTTCAAGCTCAATAAGATGCTCCCTGGTTTGCTGTTCAGAGCTACTACTAGCTACAGCAGCAGTGGCACATTCTGCACAGCGACATTACCAAAGAAAGACATCACAGATCACACACATCATACCAACAACACAACGCCGTTGTGAGTCGTGGACCTATACATGGTAAGGTAATATTTTATTTAGCTTCTAGCTGGGATCGGGCTAGGGGTCTTACATTTCTTCTTTGTGTGTGACTTGTGATGTGCATCCGTGTGTAACATCTGGTGACAGATGAGAGAGAGAGAGAGAGAGAGACGGGTTACACCTGCTAGAAGAGGAGGTAACGTGTCTTGGCAAAGCCATATGCTGTGGGTGGGTGGTTGAGGGTTTGACTTAAAAAACGACGGTAATAACGACGATTTCTTCTTGCATGTCATTGTCAATAATAGACGAATTATTTCCCCCCTCCCGGATCCTTGCAATTCAGCGTTGCTTGCATGTCGGTGAAGCTTTAGCTAGGCTATGCGTTATCGTGTACACTTGTGTATTATTATTACTATACTGCGGAGCAGAATAGCCTAACGCAGAGTTGTTTTGATAAAGTTGTCATTTTAAAACACATAACGCCTGACATATCTGACTGATCTGATTATCGATTATTAGAATGTTTTAGCTTAATTTACGTGTGCCGCAACAACCCGATTCAATAATTTTTCCGTCGTTTTTTTTGTTAATTGGGGTGGCATGTTAAAAGCACATTTTCTTTGGGTGCAATATGTATGACACCCAAACTTACGTAAGTTACTTGGACCACTAATAACATGTCGCACAAAACCAAGGATTTGCCTATTATTCGTTCTCAGCTCAATGTTTTATCCGTGCTAATGCAACTTGTTTATTTTATTTCGTGTACTACAGTAGTTATAGTGTCCATATTATGTATTGACTTGTGCATGGCATTGTGCACGGCGCGTGCTCATCATCAATCACTATGTGTGTGTGTGTATACTATATTAACACTCCTATCTGCTTGCATCACACTATGGGCTTAATATCTGTCCAGCAGTTAAGTGATGTTTATAGGGTTCCTGTTGTTGATCTGACGATGCCTAGAAATAGAATACTCCCATCATTCCATATGGCCCTGTGCTGTAGGCGGTCCTGTATGTATGTAATGTATGTATGTTGTTGTTTTTGTTGCCCTGGGATGGACTCCCACATGTCCTGCTAATAAGTGATAGTCCACTCCCCCTTTCTGCCTGAGCAGAGAAGGTCGGGTCACGTGTGACGTGACTGCATGGCGATAAGGACCCAGTATACTAGTAGGACTGTAGGAGTACAGCATCTGGAGTGATATATAAGCATCTGTTTGTTCTCCAGCAAGCTGCTGTGGTCGCCACCAGGGGATCAGAGGTTAAAGTCTTTATATTATATAGTTTATGCAGTTGCCAGAGTGATTTTCTTTGATCGGAGCTATACACTATTCATTTATTGGAAACCTTGGTAACAGGAAGAGTGCATCGTGGTGGGCGCCTCAATGTAAAATTGTCTATTTAATTGGTCCAAAATGTAAAAGAAAAAAATATATACATACGATATTTGGTAAATGGGTCTACTCTTAAGTAATGCAAAGTATAGAGTACATGCTTGAAGATTTTATAATGAATATGTCTACAGTTGCTACAGATTGCTACGAAACCTGCCAATCATCTTGGGCAAAAAGAAGTTGAAGGGGGGGGGGGGGGCGGGACTGCGACGCTCCAAAGTCTGACGTCAATATCGGTAGAGGGCGCAAATCCACAAGTTCATGTATTTTTTATTTACATTGTAATCCCCGTAGGGAGATTTCAGATCGCCTCATATAAGAACTGTGTTTGAAAAGTAAACATGTCACCCCGGCCGTTTCACTCATGAAGAATCAACTGACTGAGAGAAAACGCTATTGTTTCTGCTACTGAATTAGTTACATTTTCGCTAGAAACAGACTGTAGGCTATCGTATATGAGTGACTGACGGTCACAAACGATACAGACACACCTCCCTGACAATAACGCAGAGACAGCTTGTTTATTTTTGGACCACATTGCTTTATATATATGAAACGATTTCAAGATGAGCCCATGTTATTCTCCATAGAGAAATGACTTGGAACCAGGGGATGATTGAGTGACGTCAGGACTTCGGCGCTCTATAATACCACAATGGAAGTATTTGTAACATGTTGGCTGGCTGAGTAGCCTGGGCACCATTTCATTTAGGGTATATGATCCTGTCGGGGAGCGGATGATATCGTTACGCCATGTTGTAGTGTTGTTTTGTAGTCGACAGGCAGGAACAACAGGCGGCAACTTCCTTTTCCCTCAAACGGATTTTTCTCAGTAAAAGCTACAGGCTACGAGAGCTTTTATTGAGGGAAAAGGAAGGAACCTTCGTCAACCATGCCAGACTCATGCCGACAGGCCTGTGGGGGTGGGTGTGACAGGGGTATAGTATAGGCCTCTGCAGCCTGGAGAGATGGAACACGAATGAATTCACAGTCACCTCAGTTACTGTCTGGGTGGGAGCTACAGATGGACACTGGAGCTGAGTTTGACATATATATACCAATACCTCCATATCTGAGTGGGTGGGGAAAAGCTGGCATTTCATTGATTGACGAAGAGTTTGAGGCACGGGCAAAAATAAAAGGAAGGAAGACGGTCGACCGACCTAATTCAATAAAATAAAATACTCAGTCTCAAATCAGTGCGGCGTCGTCGAATGATTCATAACGTGGGCGGAATGTAGGTTATTTTTGTTCTTTTTGTTCTTTGTTCTTTACAGTACATGCCGTTTCTCATGGAGATGGGGTCATCTGAAGCTGAAGTGGGTGTCTCTCATCCCACACATAATGTCTCATAATTCTGAACTTGGCAGTCTTGTTTTTCTTATGGCTGTCTCTGTTACCTTTATCTGTGAAGCCCACTCAGCTCCTCCGCCTACACACACACACACACACACACACACACACACACACACACACACACACACACACACACACTGACTGTGCTTCCAATCCAACAGCGCCATGACAAGAATCAAAGAAGCTCTCTCCTTTTCTTTCTCTCTCTCTCTATCTCACAGAATACGACCCCAGTCGTAACAGTGACTGTGACGGAACCGCTCTCTCTCTCTGACTTCCTTATCTCCTTACCTTGGCCTCTTCTCCTTTTGTTTCAAATCCCTCTCAGAGATATTAAGGAAATATAATGAGCTGAGTGGATTTGGAGATCGAAATGGACCTAGTTATGTAAAGAAAAAAAGGGTGTTCTTTTTGACACCACACTACTGTAGCTCTACAGTTATAATGAATTAAATCCATGCGTGATATCTTTTGTGATTTTCCAGTTCAATTACCTCACAAACCTGGGCTGCAATAATATCGGTCATGGGTCAGGACGTTTCACTGGCTACTGAGATTTGTGTATACATACATTTTTAATAATCGGTACATTTCTTTTCATGTTTAGTCAAGAGTGCCCGCTGCCCAGCATCCATTCCACACCCTGCCTGTATCCTGTATGAACACTGCGGCTTGCTGGCTGTAGCATTGTACAGAGCAATGCATAGAAAGAGAGGGAATGGCCAGAAAAATACATTTTTTAAATACATTTTTATTTCATTTTTGGATGAAAGGCACAGGTACAGGCATACAAAAAAAAATGCACGTAAAAAACATAATTCAAATTCTTTGCAAACTACAATCAGTGGCTTGCTCCTTGCCTCATTTTAAAAAATCCTACCCCCTACCCCCAAACCCCAGCACCAACCACCGTTGACAAACAAAAAGAGAGAAAAATATAGTAATGATTATATAATAATACAACATAAAAATCTTTTTTTTTAAATAACAACAAATTGTAAATAATAATAATAAAAAAGATTATCCCTCCCAACCCACCCCGTTATAGGCCTGAATAGAAAAATAAATGAGCAAAGGTTTCAACAAAGACCAAAAAGGAAAAAGGGACTATATACAGACACAATTAGATATGTCATGCTAGTTATGTAGCAGAGTAGTCCTAACTTGTAACCCCTTTCTGACCTGTTGTCTCTGTTGTAGCATAACATATTTATTTACGGTACAGTACAGTAGACTGTTATTTCTGACCATGGTGGAACAGCAATAAAAGGGACAGCATGTACAGAAGTGGATTAATACTACGACCGCGTCCACACCGTTCTTCAAAACACTAGCTGGTACGCTTGCGGACAGATTGCGGAAATAAAACGATATCATGAGCGCCTCCGAATAGTTTTTGGCTATAGGTGGCCCCAGCCTTCATCCAATCGGAATGGAGAGAGGGGTTTTCATAGAAACATAGGCTTTTTCAGAAAACTGTCAGGATATAGTCGACATTTTTAGAATCTGATCTCAGGTCAAAATATACCGGTTATATACCGGCCGGTAACCACCCGATGTTGCAGCCATTGTTGCAGTGGTTTAAGTATATGTGCATGCATGTGAAAGTGTCGGAAAGTAATATTCCCAAACTGTTTCTAATCAATACGTGATCCGATAATATCCCTCCCAGTGACATCATCATCATCCGCTGAGGTTTCCCCCCCCCCGCTTCTGATGGAGCAGTGGTCGTCGGCCTGCTTGAGACGTCGCCGCCGCCATGTTTCCCTGCCACGTGTCGCCCGCCTGGCCCTCTGCTGCTGTTGAGCAGACGACAGCGCCCCCCTGTGGCAGCCACCATGCCCCTCCTCCTCCGCCACCACCACCACCACCACAGCCCTCACAACAAGCCCTGCCCGATCTGCTGTGCAGCTGCCCTGCTGCTGCGGCCCCTGCACCTCTGAACGCCCTGCAGTCTGACTGTCCGACCCCATGGGACCCCATGGATTCCCTCATCGTGGTCACCGAGTACTATGAACCCAGTACGCCGTCCGGTGGAGAGGCCGGGGACGAGGAAGAGGTAAGACAATGTTGTCCCAATTATTAATAAGGCCCATTCATATATAGTCTGGATTTTCGGTGGTGAGGTGACCACTGCCGCCGCTCCGGTGGTGAGGTGACCAACCACCGCTCCGGTGGTGAGGTGTCCAACCACCGCTCCGGTGGTGAGGTGACCAACCACCGCTCCGGTGGTGAGGTGACCAACCACCGCTCCGGTGGTGAGGTGACCACCGCCGCTCCGGTGGTGAGGTGACCACCACCGCTCCGGTGGTGAGGTCGTCCAACCACCGCCGCTCCGGTGGTGAGGTGACCACCGCCGCTCCGGTGGTGAGGTGACCACCGCCGCTCCGGTGGTGAGGTGACCACCGCCACTCCGGTGGTGAGGTGACCACCGCTCCGGTGGTGAGGTCGTCCAACCACCGCTCCGGTGGTGAGGTGACCACCGCCGCTCCGGTGGTGAGGTCACCACCACCGCTCCGGTGGTGAGCTGTAATAACGTGGTGCGGTGGTGAGTAAAGACAGAGACAAGGGCTGGGGGGGGAGGGGGGGGGGGAGGGGGGGGGGGGGCGGTTGGAGGTGGTTTGCTCTTCACCGCGGCACAGTGACGTCATGTCGTAGTTCGGTGGTATCACCTCACCACCGAAAATCCATAATATCAATATCAATATATATATATATTTGTTATTGTACTTTTTACTTGAGTAAAACAATTGAGTCCTTTTTTCCCCCACCACCGATTTTTCACACGACACAAATCTCACAGGTTGAAGACATGGACAGCTCCGAGACTCCCGAGCCTCCTGCGTCCTCCTCTGGGGCCCACGACCACACGCCGTTCACACGACGACGACGGCGGCGGGGCGGCCCCCCGACGGGGGGGCCCTCATGTCGCCCACGGACTCCCGCGAGCAGAGGGGACGAATTATGAACCTCTCGCGCTCCTCCTCGCAGACGACGACGGCCGCCGCCACGTCTCCCTGCACTTCGCCCGGGCTTCTCAACGGGCGCTACGTTTACACCTCCGTTTACCCCTGTTCTCCCGCCGCCTCGCCCCACTCCTCTCCCCGCATGCCTCGCAGGCCGACCGTGGAGTCTCACCGCGTGTCATCACGGACCTCCAGGTATAAAAAGGAAAAGGCCCGCAAGCACATGAGTTCCATTTCACTAGTAGGAATATAAACACGCCATTGTGGGGAGGTTTAAGAATTTATTGACAGTGAAGAAATGGAAGGGATGAAGGAGGGATGAATGAATGCGGATGTGTAGGTTTCCGGAGGGGTCGCCGACCCTGGAGTCTTTGGGGAGGAGGTCGAATGGCACTCGTCGTGTGGCGTTCGTCGTAAAGGCGTTCGTCTTTTACGGTGCGCATGGACGATATCCCCCCCCCCCCCCCCCCCCCCACCCCCCCCCCCCCCCCCCGCAGGAACCTTTTAATTTCGATCGTGAGTCAAAGTCAAGTCATTCTAACCAACAAATATATTGGACATAAAAAAAAGACGATAACATTATTTGTAATACTACTCGGCAAGCTTCTAATTTAGACTGTAAGTAAATTAAAAGCGGGTCATGTGTTTGCATGTTTGGAATTGTAGCGGCTGAAATCAATAACATATCAGTGTTACGAAATTAACCTGAGGGCCGCATTAAGTAAAGGTGGGGGGGGCGATTTGTGTAAAAGGAAAACGGTTTGAAGAATTGCGTGAAATTCGCTGGTTTTGAATCAGAAATGGGGTCATCTGCGTGATTCCTGCAGCTCCGTCTCCAGAGAGTGTTTTTAGGGTACAGGGTGTAGGGACCGTGGGAGGGTACTCGAAATGAAAGACGTGAATCGTAAATCGTCAACAAAAGCAGGCCGCGCGCGCGCGCCTGAAGAAGAGCTGAAGCCCATCCATTTAGGGATTTGATTGCTTAGTTTCTGGTCGTTCTTGAAGGACCACTTCACCACTTTTCAACCTATCTTCATATAATAGGTCCTCACTAATAATCATGAAAGAAACGGTGCAATTTATTTCTACTCGGTCCGTGTCTCATATAGGAGGGCTGTGGGCAGTTCAGAAACCGTCTTCCAGTGACATCATCGATGGGGAATACAAGCTAATAGAAACGGCAGGCTTTCTAGTCCTGAAAGGTTTGCAATGCGAAAATGGAAGCCATATCGTTCTCGCGATAATGAGAATCTAAATAGTTTTGTAAAAAAAAAATCTTGTTTAAAAAAAGATCTGCCTAATGATGATGTCACTGGAAGACAGTTTCTAAACTGCCCACGGCCCCCCCTATGAGACACAGACTGAGTACAAAAAAATCGTGCCATTTTTTATTATGATTATTAGTGAGGACCTATTATAATGAAGATAGGTTGAAAAGTGGTCCTTTAACCCATTTTGGGCGGTAACCCCTTTTGGTGTTTTAAACATTATGTTATAATTTAGCTATCGAAAAATAGCAGATCTACAAGCTCATACAAGCAAGCTTGTAGGTCTGCTATTTTTGAAAAACCGTGAAAATATGTATTTCAGTTTGACGGTGAATCTCCCATCACTAGTGCTAATGCAAGACCTCTTTATGAGCACAAAGAAAACCCTGTACAGTATGTACAGTATGTCCTCCA
This sequence comes from Protomyctophum bolini, assembly GCF_963924005.1. Lineage (NCBI taxonomy): Eukaryota > Metazoa > Chordata > Actinopteri > Myctophiformes > Myctophidae > Protomyctophum > Protomyctophum bolini. The sequence goes on along the minus strand of NC_137883.1, from coordinate 4,983,401 downwards.
CACATCCTGCTTTCATAGAATCCCAGACACCTGTCTCTCTCTAGACTTCATAGCAGCAAAGATCAGCAGATGGGATTACCGTAAATAATTTAGCTCATCTGCAAGATGCTTCGTGTCAATGCCCGTCTTTGACGAGTCGCGTCCTGATTTGCCAAGGTCGTGGTGCTCTTCGGAATGTCTTGTTTAACCCCTTCTGACCTGAGATCAGATTCATACGAGGTTTCCACTGGACACACACTGGTCTGATTAACCCATTCTGACCTGAGATCAGATTCTAAAAATGTCAGTCGTTCTTCGATTTCTTTAAAAAAAAAATAGCAGACCTACAAGCTCGTAGCGCGCCACTCGGTGGCGCGCTATGAGCTTGTAGATCTGCTATTTTTCAATAGCTAAAGCATAACATGATGCTAACACCAAAATGTGTTTCCCGTTCAGAATGGGTTAAAAAAGGACAGCGTAGCATGATGGGAATGAACCCATTTAGGCCTGAGGACGATTCTACAAATGCCTTCTAAATTCTGTTTTTTTATGTCAGTGGTTCTCAACATTTCATGTCAAGGACGCCCAAAAGTATGTTGTTCCAGGGACCCTCCCCCCCAGAAGCAAAGTTAAAGCAAAGTTAAAGCTCGTAGTGCAGCGCTCTACGAGCTTGTAGGTCTGCTATTTTTGAGGGGAAAAAAAAACGTGAAAATGTAGTCTTTGAATATATATTCCTTCAGTTCAGAGCAAACGTTTTTAACTCAAATCTTTGCTTCCTTCCTAGCCCCCATTTCAGGCCGGGAACCCATTTTGGGGTTCTGTACAGTATGTACAGTATTCAAAAAAGTAAAAAAAAAATATATATATATATCGCTATAATAAATATTTGATGTTTTTCGTCAGGATTTAGAAGGCCTTTTTTAGAATCGGCCTCAGGCCTAAATGGGTTAACAAGGAGAGGTCTCTTGAATAAACCTACAATCTTTGTAGGCTTATTCAAGTACTACTATCCTTTAAAAATAAAATAATCAGTATAATTTACTTTTAATCTTTATATTTCGCTAAAACAACAACGTTTGTTACCACCAGTATAAATTGATTGGACTGTGTTCGGGTTTTAGTAAAGACAATTTCAAGCCAAGATGCACATCTAGGCTATCAAAACAAGGCTAAAAATGGTCGAGAAGAGCATCTTAAAAAGAAATGGAGAGAAAAAAAGCCCTTGACATCCTTTTTTTTTTTCTCCTTCCCTGCTTTTTTCTCTCCAAAGGACTGTGTGCAACTCAACCAATACAAGCTGAAAGATGAGATTGGAAAGGTAATATCACCGTCAGAATTATCACCATCATTTTATTTCTGCGTTCTCTCTTTCGATTGTTCCGTCTCCGTCTCTCTTTTCCGCTCCACCTCCGCTGTGTCTCTTATACGAGGCTGGATAGATCGTTAGTGAAATGTAGGCGCTTTGACTTTGTCCTCGTTTCCCCAAAACTCTTTGTAAAATACCGGGCCAAGGAAGAGCTTGTATAAATAGAACTCTCTGAGGGTCGTGTGAGGCTGATGAGAGGAGAGAGAGAGTAGAGAGAGAGAGAGAGAGAGAGAGAGAGATGTTGAAGAATCAATATCAATCACTCAATATAACAAACTAACTTGTGTTTAGTCGATGGTGCCTTTCAGGTCTCATGCCTCTCCCAAATAGGCTTCAAATCGAACTAACTGATAACCTATATTATGTTAATGTAACTCGGCATGCAAATGGAACCATTAGGGTTAAAATGTTGCACTTGGTTTCCATTAACACTTGGGATTAATCTGTTTTTTTGTGGCTGCACGCATGGGTTTTTGTGTACATTCTCAGAAAACACATGCAACACTGTAGCCTTCTCTACAAACTGGACCAAGGGAAGCTTCACATATAGTGTAAATTATTCGGGAATTATTTCTTTAATGAGAGAGATGATTAGAACTTTTCTGTGTTCTTGGTTGGAAACAGCTGGTCCTCGTTGAGTGTACTACTATCAGCCCACATAACTCCTTTGCTTTGGAGTGATTGAAGCTTGTGTGTACTTTTGCGCGTGTTTGATAGTGTTTATCTCATGTGAATTTCTAGATTTGGATTAGAGCAGCGCGTGTGTGTGCGTGTTCGTGTGTGAAGAATTGACAGCTGCTGAATCTCACACTTCACGTATTCCGGTTTCCCCATCTTCTCTGACAACTAGGGCTCCTACGGTGTTGTCAAGCTGGCATATAACGAAGACGACAACACTTACTATGTGAGTCCTGTGCACGCACGCACGCACACACACACACACGCACGCACGCGCACACACACACACACACACACACTCATGTCTCTCGTCAACACTCATCTTGTCACATACTGCACGCGTCGCATACATACATAAATGCATGTCATTTCTACCTTTCCATTACCCTGACTCCTCCAGGAGTGTGTTCTAAATTAAAGTGTTAGTGTTGATTATCGTGTATTAATCTGATTATAGTAAACTGATACTATTATACTATTATACTAAAAGAAAAGAGACCTTTTAATAATAATGTTTCAAGTTTACACTGTACACATATAAAAATAAACGGCATAAACAATGTTAGTTTGCCTCTTCTACAAAACATGAAAGTTACTGTCGCGCGTGCCAAGCTGTCATTCTCTTGTATTATATTATATATTGTACTTTATTATTTATTTATGTCTGTTGTCGGTATAGGCCTATCAGAGGCATAGGCGGGGCGTTGCCATGTCCATGCTCGGACGTGGAATACATATAGCCAATGGGAAAGCCAACTGGACTAGCACATGAGCGACGTCGGCCAATGAGAAAACCAGCTGGACTAGAGGACTAGCTTGCACATCGAATATAGACAAAAAGAGTAACATATTGTACATGTTTTCCCTGTTGTAGCAAAGTTAGGTAAAGTTTTTATGTTCCATATATAGCTACAGCAAAAAATATATATATACTATATTCTACCACAGGTCGTTTCGAGGAAGCAATTTGATTGGTTGAAACAGCCTTCTAGCCGGTGGTTAAACCACCACACACCACCACCTAATCAAAACAAAGAATTCAGCCGCTCTGTTCTCCCAGAGCGCTAGCAAACTCGGTGGCTAGTCTAGCTAGTTTATTGGGACATTTGTGGTCGTATACTTCAGTGATGCTTGCGGAACTCGACTCCGTCTCGTTCCTGACCGCATCCCTGTCGTGGCAATAATCACGTTAACCCACACCCTCTCGTGTAATATTGCTTAACTCTACTCTATCAGCGTGAACAAATCGGTCGGCTCCATATGTATGGGCATAAGAGGGACAAGGACCGACAGACATTTATTTTTCCCCCCTTCCTCCTCTGCCTGTCCAACTGTCTCTGTCTTTGTGTCTCTCGCCTGTAGGCCATGAAGGTTCTGTCCAAGAAGAAGCTGATGAGGCAGGCAGGTTTCCCAAGTAAGTCCCGATGGCCATGATGGCCAGTACAGCAGAGTAAAGCACAGTCTCTGATACTCACTGGTGTAAAGTAACTATACGTACATTTTACTTGAATACTGTGCTTATATATAACCCATTTTGGGGCGGGAACCCCTTTTGTCCGTTTTAAGGCATTACGTTATACTTTAGCTATTGAAAAATAGCAGTTGAAATAACAGTGAAAATGGGCCACAAATCTTTGAATATATATTCTTTCAGAGTTTCAGTTTTTTAACTCAAATCTTTGAATATATATTCTTTCAGAGTTTCAGTTTTTTAACTCAAATCTTTGCTTCTGGAGGGTCGCTGGAACAACATCATTTTCAGATGGGGGGGGGGGGGGGGGGGGTCGATGGCCAATTGTTTTGGGGTCCTTGACATGAAATATTGAGAACCACTGATGTAGAAACATGAGGTTTTTCCAGAAAGAAATACATTTTAAAAGGACATTTTTTTAAAATTTCGACGTCAGGCCTGCAATTTTGAGGTATTTCTGCTATACTCGAGTGTTTCCAATGTCCAATATTGTACTTTTCCTACACTACGTTTATTGGAAAAAATCTCAGTTGCTACATTAAAAGCCCTGTATACATATTTCGGCCCATTTGAAAATAGCCGATAGATCTGCTTATTTTCAAAAAGTTTTCGAAAACGGGGACACTCTGCCCAATGAATACTTTCCACTTTTGGTACCGTACTTTTAAGTAATTTTTTTTGATGCCAATACTTTTGTACTTTCACTCAAGTACATTTAGAAATTTCCCGGACGTCTACTTGTAACAGAGTCATTCTGTATTGCAGTATTTGATACTTTTACTGAAAGAAAGTGAGTACTTTTTCCACCACTGCTGACAGTGGCGTGCACAGACATTTAGAGGGGCAGGTGCTCAAGTGAAAAAAAGGGCACCTTGTTGTGCAGCGCATTTTGGGGCGGGAACCCATTTTGGTGCTTTAGCTATTGATAAATAGCTAGATCTACAAGCTCATAGCGCGCCACCGAGTGGCGCGCTACGAGCTTGTAGGTCTGCTATTTATTTTTTTATCGAAGAACCACTGACATAGAAAGTAGAAACATATAGCTTTAGATTTTGGGGACCTAAATAATATAGTAGAAGCGTTTTTTTTTATCAAGATTTGGTCAATGTCACCATGGTCCACACACTTTTACAATGGGGGGGGGGGGATGTACAATTATATAATGGTGGCTGCTACTGCATGACTGTCTCTTCAATGATCTATGGAAATTAAATCCAGATACTTTCTCCTGGAAGAAGGTTAACTTGAACTCCATCGTTTTTGTTATGTCCATTAAGAGAAAGGGAAGAAGAAGAATCGGGGGCAAGGGGAAAGAGAGATCAATACAAAAACAGATAGTACGTGAGGTAAGAAATAAGGGGCCATATTATGTGCGTCTTATTTCCAGGTCTTATTAAGTAATTTAACGCACACAATATACTATGGCTGTTAGTGAAAAGATAAGTGAAAAAAAGTATTTTCAATGAAATGGACGGGCAGAAAAAAGAACTTATTTTTTTTCTTTTTTAGCACATTGCCAAAAAGGCAGGGGGTGCTCTAGCACCCCCTAGTGTCTATCTGTGCACGCCACTGACTGCTGATACTACAGAAGTGTTTTGTAACAACATTAGCTTATAGCGACGCTCTCTCTTCCCCCCCTCTCCTCTCTAGGAAGGCCCCCGCCGCGCGGAGCTAGAATGGCCCCCGAGGGCCCCGCTCAGCCCAAGGGACCCCTGGAGCGGGTCTATCAGGAGATCGCCATCCTGAAGAAGCTGGACCATCCGAATGTGGTGAAGCTGGTGGAGGTTAGCGGAAAGTAAAAACGCATTGACATGAAACCTGTATACGAATGTGATTGATTTTTTTTGTTGCGTTTCACAGTTGGATCGGTCGGCACTAGCGTGGCGTCCGGCGTTGTTTTCGTCGACTAAAACGGTGACGGAAGAATGTTCGTCGACTATAGTTTCACAGACGAAAACTACATGGAAACTAAATGAGAACTAATAGTCCAGTAATAATGTAATTTGACCTCAAACTAATTGCAAAAAACTCAGCTGATTTTGTATCTTACATGTGTCCTGAATAACATACAAAAAGTTGTCTGAGGGGAAAGTGTTGACCATAGCCACTGTGCTGACCTCATCACATTTGTGATGACGGCTATGGCCGTTATTAGCCCAAGGAGTGTTTTTATGCAAAAACGAATGCTTGGAATGGACTCGGCATCATGAAAACACCCTAGTTTGACATTTGACACATGCTACTTAAAGCAAAAGGAAAATTTGAAATGATTTGCCTTATTATATAGGATGTCTATATGGTGGCCATACTGTACAGGCCATTTTCAACACTTTCCCCTCAGACAATTTCAGGCAACTTTTTGTATGTTATTCAGGACATAATGTAAGATACAAAATCAGCTGAGTTTGGGTTTTTTGCAATTAGTTGGAGGTTGACCCCTTTTTTCCCATATATAATGCCTGTACTATAAGCTATATGATGACCAAAACCAAGACAAAATGTATCGACAATTTCGTCAAGAAATCAAAACCAGACTGAAAATGTTAGGAAGTGGACTCTAGTGGACAAGAGATCCAGTATGAGTAATTCTACACAACGCGCCGCGCTGTAGATACATTTCAGTCGACTAAATCAACCGTACATTTAGTCGACTGCGACTAGACTAACACTATACAACGTTCCAGGTGACTAAAATGTGACTGAAACTAAATGAAAACTATATTCAAAAGACTATGACTAAAACAAAAAATCAAATTGTGCTGCCAAAAACAACACTGGTAAGTGTCACTCCTTGTTACAATATGGGGCGGCTGCTAGCTCAGGGGTATAGAGTGGCTGGATGGAAACCGCAAAGGTTGCCAGTTCGAACCCTGCTGTGGGCTCCACCCAGAGTTAGTGTCCTTGAACACTGAACCCCTAATTGCTCCTGATGTGCTGGTCGGTGCCTTGCATGGTTTCCCTTGCATCGGTGTGTGTGTGTGTGTGTGAATGGGTGAATGCAATGCACCATCTATGTAAAGCACCTTGGATAAAGGCGCTATATATATATAAATGCATTTACATTTACAAGAAGCTCGATGCAGCATGTTTGAAGCCGCGGAATCTATTTTCCTCGGTTGTGACGACCAGCCACAACCGGCTGTCATTTTGCAAACGGCTTCAAATACATACATTTACTGTAACTGGAGGCCATGGCGTGATAGCCTGATGTGTTTCATGTTACACAATTTACCGTACATGAGACGAGAAGATGATCACGTTGGACGTCTTCTCGACATAATTGTGTGCAATTTATTATCCAGAAAGTAGAGAGAAATTACGCCAACGTCTTGTTCCCGCATCAAAAACCTTTAACCCATTCTGAACGGGAACCCATGGCGCTAGCATCATGTCGTGCTTTAGCTATTGAAAAATAGCAGATCTACAAGCTCATAGCTTGTAGGTCTGCTATTTTTTTTTTTAATCGAAGAACGACTGACATTTTTAGAATCTGATCTCAGGTCAGAATGGGTTCATCAGACCAGTGTGTCCATGTGGAAACCTCGTATGAATCTGATCTCAGGTCAGAATGGGTTAAGATTATTGAGTTTCTTCATTTGCTTTGCTGTCGTTGCCACGACAACAAATAAAGTGTTATATAATAGGAGGAAAGGAGGCACCGGAGCAACACGTTTAAGCCCTTATTTTAGTATCCGGGTGGAAGTATTAAAAAAAAGACAATTAACGTTTTCAACGTTTCAGTTGAGTCTTCGTCAGGTCATGGCCTGACGAAGACGTGACTGAAACTTCGAAATGTTGTCGCTATATATATATATATATATATATATATATAAATATATAGTCATGCCACACCTTAGCTTCAGAGGAGTGCGAGAACAAAACGGTATACGTTTTGTATTATTGCATTGAACAATTGCATCCAAGTCGATAATACCCGAGAGAGATGTCATGCAGGTATATAATAATAATGACAGCTTCACAGCAATGCTTAAAAATTCCACCCGGCCTTATATTACCTTGCTTATATTATTGACGTAGTCGGTGTGCAGCGGTGTGTTTGTAATTATGCTTTTGTTTGTGTTATTGCTATAACTATATAGTTCGCTGTTTCTTACTGAGGATTCATGCATTTTTTTCCTTCTCCCCCCTCATTTCCATCCCTCTCCATGACCCCCCCCCCCCCCCCCGCCCAGGTCTTGGACGACCCCACTGAGGACCATCTGTACATGGGTAAGCCAGCCAGCCAGCCAGGCCAGATTAATCCTGCCCCATCCTGACCTGAGATCAGATTCTAAAAATGTCCTTCTACATCCCGAGAGTTTCCTGAAAAAGCCCATGTTTCTATGTGTCAGTCGTTCTTCGGTTTTTCAAAAATAGCAGACCTACAAGCTCGTAGCGCGCCACTCGGTGGCGCGCTACGAGCTTGTAGGTCTGCTATTTTTCAATAGCTAAAGCACAGCATAATGCTAACACCATAATGCTAACACTCGCATCATGCATCTTTTTTTCCGTAAACGTAAAATAAAATAGTCCATGACGGGCAATTAAAAGATGTATTATTTTCAGCTGATGTATTCACATTATGAGAGAAAACTCCTCCGTTGCACTAAACGTATACCTTTGTGTTTCCTCCCCCCCCCGCCGCACAGTGTTTGAGCTGGTCAAGCAAGGGTGAGTTGCTGGTAATCTTCTGGTCACCGTGGTAATGCAGTGTGGTTCCCAAAGTACCTGAGTACCGGAGTTCCAGGGGGTCCCCCAGCTAAATGATCATTTGGAACCAAATGGATCCTTATCAGAGTCAAATTAGCATTGATTTTACTGTTTTAGTAGCTGTTTAGTAGCCAAAAACGTCAAATAATTGCCTATTGTGTAATGGATGCCACGGGCGTCAAGACTTCTCTCCCTTGGGAATTCTTTTTTTTTTTTTTTTTTTCATCCATATTTTTATTATTCCTCTAATCTGGTGTACAGGTCACAGGTATGCACAATACATGCATGCTAGAATTACACATTCTTTCTTTCTTTATAATGGGAGAATTGGCACTCGGAGCCTAAACTGGTGACCACCAGGTGGCGCTGAAAGAGTTTTAAATGGGCGTCCGTAGACTACTGGCTAATGACTAATGTCAAACTGGGGGGGGGGGGGGTCCTTGAAATTAAACGGGTTGAAAATCACTGCTAGAGCCATAAAACATCTTCTCTCATTGGGGTCCCCACATGGCATATCTTTTCAAATGGGGGGGTCCGTGGGCTATAGTGTCGACTTGGGGGTCCTTGGCATGGAAAAGTTTGGGAACCACTGCTGTAATGAATATAGAAAGCAAGAACAGACGAAGTTTGGTTTCGTTGAGTGATGTGGCTAATGTGTGTGTGTGTGTGTGTGTGTGTGTGTGTGTGTGTGTGTGTGTGTGTGTGTGTGTGTGTGTGTGTGTGTGTGTGTGTGTGTGTGTGTGTGTGCGTGCGTGCGTGCGATACTCAGGGCTGTGATGGAGGTACCAACAGATAAACCGTTCAACGAGGACCAAGCTCGTTTTTATTTCCAGGATCTGCTCAGGGGAATTGAGTTCTGTGAGTCTACCGGACTTCCTTCATTCCCTTCTCCTTATTCACTGTTTTCTTGTGTCGATAAGCCGTATATAGGGTAAATTCCTATCCAGTCAGAGGGGACTTGACTTTAACGCTGCAAATCCAAGAACTTATTTTAATGAATACAATGTCCTTTTAGCCCAATCTGAATGGTATGGACTGGAGCGTGCGGATGCAGATCAAATCAACGAATCGAAATGATTCAATCGAACGCCGGCGAGGCTGCAGCTCATACAATAACCACTGCGAACTAAACCTCGAAAAACATCACAGCCTATAGGATGACAATAACATCCAGTAATAGAATGACAATGTAAACACTATACGTTCAATGCAGTGGTTGCTGAAATACAATAATGTACCGATAACAAGAACAGACACAGCTTTGAACATGAAGGCATGTTTACCAATTTCCTTAACCCATTTTGGCCTGACGTAAAAAAAAAAAAAAAAAAAAGTCTTCTAAATCCTCCAGTTTTCTGAAATATATATTTTCACGATTCTTTTCAAAAACAGCAGACCTACAAGCTCATAGCGCGCCACCGAGTGGAGTGGGAGCTTGTAGATCTGCTATTTTTCACAATAGCTAAATTATAACATAATAATGCTTTAAAACACCAAATGGGGGTTCCCGCCCCAACACGGGTTGAGAGACATGGCCAAAGCATTTCCATGGGGTCCCCCAAGAGGTCCCAGGTCAAAACGGCTGACGACCCCTGGTCTACCTCAGGGGTTCTCAACGTTTTTGGCCCGGGGAACCCCCCCCGGAGATGCTTTGGCAATGTGTCTCGGGACCCCCGCCCCGCCCCCTCCCGACCCCCGATATAAATTGACTGCTACAATAACCTTAATAATAGAGACAATACACCATGAATAAATACCGAAACCAGATAATCATTATAATAATTTGGGGACCCCCCCCCCCCCCCCCCAGAGGGGTCGCGACCCCTGGGTCTACCCTATAACCAACCGACCCAGTAAGTATAAGGAGGATTCTTTTTTTTTTTTTAGAAATGCTCTGGAATTTTTTATTCTAAAAATGTATACAATCTATTTCCAGTACCTTTTTACCTTTTTTCGAGTGCGATTGTAATGGGGGGGGGAAAAGTAATTCCCCGGTGAGTATAGTCACGGCGCATATGCTTTTTTTTTTTAAATGTCACAGTCAAAGAGGGGGCTTGCAGCGCGCGTTATTTTTTTTCCCCCTCGCACGACATTAGCAGGAACAGTGTGTGAGACATTATTTCCGTTAGTAGGACGATAATAATGTGGCGTCCCCGCTGACATTCCGACCTGAGATCAGATTCATACGAGGTTTCCACTGGACACACACTGGGTCTGATTAACCCATTCTGACCTGAGATCAGATTCATACGAGGTTTCCACTGGACACACACTGGGTCTGATTAACCCATTCTGACCTGAGATCAGATTCATACGAGGTTTCCACTGGACACACACTGGGTCTGATTAACCCATTCTGACCTGAGATCAGATTCTAAAAATGTCACAGTGGTTCTTCGATTTTTCAAAAATAGCAGACCTACAAGGTCGTAGCGCGCCACTCGGTGGCGCGCTATGAGCTTGTAGATCTGCTATTTTTCAATAGCTAAAGCATAACATGATGCTAGCACCAAAATGGGTTCCCGTTCAGAATGGGTTAAAGACTCCTCCATGGGGGGGGGGGGGGGGCTATCACACCCCAAACATTATGTTTATGCATTTCAGCACAGTTTGACATGTTCCTATATTTAACGTGGGGAATCAAGACATGTTTCAGAGGTATACTGGCATTGGCATTGTTACTAGTGCTGATAATTAAATATAAGTGTAAGTACATTGTGGTGCTGATAAATGTTAGTGGTGCCTTTATATAGTATAGTATAGTGCTTCTCTCCAACATTGTTGTTTTTTTTTGTCGACTAAAACTAAGACGAAAAATGTCCGTCGACTACCTTTTTTCACTGACTAGAACTAAGCTATGATGACCAAATGTATTGACACTTTCGTCAACAGCTAAAAGCTAGACAGAAATGCTATAGGAAGGGGACTAGTGGACGAGAGAAGTCATTTCACACTTGGTCACCAGGCCGGGGTGGTGGTGGGGAGGAGGGTTGAATATACCATCATATTCATTACTATTTATTCTATTTATCTATTTATTATTCTGTGTACATTACTGTACATACTGTCATTTCTCTGCATTTATTCTCTCATTTACTGTATTGCACTCTGGCTAGACGCCACTCTTCATTTCATTGTCAAAAGTATTTGTATACTATGTGCAGTGACAATAAATTGAATCTAAATCTATCTAATCTAAACTAAAACTGGTGGTTTTTAAGTCACCGGGAATTTCTTAGCGTTAGTCCAGTTTTATTCGACTAAATGTCATAAGATTTTAGTCGAATAAATCTACAGTCGACAAAAAAAATTGGCTGGCCTTGATGACGTCGTGGTGACCGTTTTTACACATGCCCAGAAATAGCCGATCTACAAGCTCACAACACGGCATTGTGATCTTGTAGATCTGCTATTTTCAGCATGCAACCAAGTGTAAAATGACTTATTCTGGATGTCTTGTCCACTATAGTCCCTTCCTAACATTTTAGTCTAGTTTTTTATTTGTTGACGAAATTGTCACTATATTTGGTTTTCATTTAGTTTCCATTTAGTCTTCGTCAGTGGAAAAAAAGGTAGTCGACGAACGACATTTTTCGGTTTTAGTCGACGAAATCAACACAATTGTGTACTAATGATGTGGGTCTCCGTATATATCTCATTTCTACCTGATCCAGTGCATTACCAGAAGATCATCCACAGGGATATCAAGCCCTCCAACCTGCTGGTGGGAGAAGACGGTCACATCAAGATCGCCGACTTCGGGGTCAGCAACCAGTTTGAGGGGACCGACGCCCTTCTGACCAGCACCGTGGGAACGCCCGCTTTCCTCGCCCCGGAGACGCTCTCGGAGACCAGGAAGAACTTCTCCGGCAAGGTGAATGCATGCGGACATTATTGCTCGCTAGCAATTACTGCAGACATTATTGTCTGGACATTATTCAGAGTGCCGTTTTCCAGACAGCCTGCACTTATATGGACTACTTTACTTGGGGGGGGAAAAAGATGTGGGCAATAATGTAAGTTACATTATGTAACCCAATTACTTCATTTTGTCTTCTAGGCTTTGGATGTTTGGGCCATGGGAGTGACACTTTATTGTTTTGTTTTCGGAGTGGTGAGTTGACATCTTTCACGATTCACATAAAACTGATTTACTCGTTTAAATTAAAACCATTTGGACCTGAGATGCAGATTCTAAAAGATTGTCTCCTAAATAATTTCTATGACATAGAAATGATTTAGGAGACATCAGTGGTTCTCAAACTATTTCATGCCAAGGACACCCCAAAAAATATTCTGTAATTGGCCCATCTGAAAATATGTTGTTCCCCTTACACACACACATACACACACACACACACACACACACACACACACACACACACACACACACACACACACACACACACTTTCAAAAATAGCAGACCCACGAGCACCATTCTCGCCCCGAATGGTGAACAATTAATTCAGTATGTCTTCCATTGAAAACGACTTTCTTCTGGTTCCATCCAGTGTCCGTTTATGGACGAGCGGATCCTTAGCCTTCATCAGAAGATCAGGACCCAGCCCGTGGAACTGCCAGAGCAGTGAGTATAACAATCCTCCCTGTCATTCAATGAACACGCAATACAGTACCACCAATGTCTGCCATTTTGTTCCAGTGAATGTATATATGTCGTTGCTGTCGGGAGGAAACCTCATAACTCCATTTTTGAGGTTTTTGATTTTTGATTTTTCTTTTTGCATAAACCTGTGCTATTGAACACCCTTTACGTCTGTGTGTTGTTGTCGAAAATATTGAACCAATGGAAAGTAGTAAAAAAAGTGCTTTGGACAAAACCTCTTAACTCCATTGGACCCTCAAAATGTCTGCTAAAGACTGCAAACAAAATGTCTGCAAACTCCTCCCACCTCTCATGGAAGTAATTGACAATATATAAAGTTACAACACCTATAAAGTTACGACACCAACTTTGATGAGGCTGTATTGCTTCGTTTAAAAAAAAAAAAATGTTTGCAGACAAAATGTCTGCAAACTCCTCCCACCTCTCATGGAAGTAATTGACGATATATAAAGTGACAACACCTATAAAGTTACGACACCAACTTTGATGAGGCTGTATTGCTTCGTTTAAAAAATATATATATGGTTTTCTTTATTTCCTGAAAAATGTATATTTGTCTGTCTATCACCGTGTGGGCGTGCAAACACAACCAATCATATTGACGTGTCTATATAGCGTCACATCCGGTTTCGCACATGTCCCGCCCTTAGCTCACGCTGATTGGTTTGAACCACGAGTGGTTCGGCGTTAGCACAACTCCCTGAGAGATCCCAGATGGATGCTGTGTTGGGGAACATGGTTACCCAATACCGCCCCCAGCTGGCAGAGTCAGGTTATGACAATCCACCCACACCCCCAAAGCTGTATTTGAAAATAACATTTTTTTTGGAAGATATTCGTAGCAGCAACATCCTTAGTTCTGAATTGACTCATTTAGGCCTGACGTCGAAATTTAACAAATGTCTTCTAAATGATGAAAGTTTTCTGAAAAACCTAATGTTTCTGTATCAGTGGTGCTCAATACTTTAACCCATTCTGACCGGGAACCCATTTTGGTGTTAGCATCATGTTATGCTTTAGCTATTGAAAAATAGCAGATCTACAAGCTCAGTGAGTGGCGCGCTACGAGCTTGTAGGTCTGCTATTTTTGAAAAATCAAAGAACGACTGACATTTTTTAGAATCTGATCTCAGGTCAGAATGGGTTAATCAGACCAGTGTGTGTCCAGTGGAAACCTCGTATGAATCTGATCTCAGGTCAGAATGTGTTAAAGGACCCCAGAAATTTAATTGGCCACCGACCCGTATCTGAAAATATGTTGTTCCAGGAACCCCTCAGAAGCAAGGATTTGAGTTCAAAACGTTTCGCTCTGAAAGAATACATATTCAAAGATTTGCGCCACATTTCTGCGATTTTTCAAAAATAGCAGACCTACAAGCTCGTAGCGCGGCAATCGGTGCCGCGCTACGAGCTTGTAGATCAGCTATTTTTCAGTGGCTAAAGTATAACATAATGCTTTAAATCACCAAAATGGGTTAAATATGTCATGCGTGTGGCATGGATTGCGGGAGCGATCCGTTCTCTCATGCTGACTGTCATGCTGGGCTGGTCAGGCACAGATATTGCAATGTATTTCAGTGTTGTTTTCGTCGACTAAAACAGTTTTTTGTCGACCACCTTTTTTCACTGACGAAAACTATACATAAAAGGGGGGCACGCGGTCACTCGTGCCGCCGGTGAAATAAAATGTTACATACGTACGGAGGATGCACTTGAATATCACAAAACTAAACTGAACCCAATGCTAATACTTCCTGTTCCAACAGTGCTGACATATCAGACGACCTCAAAGATCTGCTGCTGAAGATGTTGGACAAAAATCCAGAGAGAAGAATATCAATCCCACAGATTAAGGTTAGCGTCATAAGACCCAAAGACGATTCTTTTATTTATCTGGTTTATTAGTCAATACAATACAATACAATACAATACAATACAATACAATACAATACAATACAATACAATTTCGCAAATACAAGCGGCCGAAATGAGTTTTCTTCGACGGGAGGCTGGCATCTCCCTTAGAGATAGGGTGAGAAGTTCGGTCACGCGGGAGAGACTCTGCTCCTTCGCCTGGAAAGGAGCCAGCTGAGGTGGTTCGGGTATATCTGGTTATAGGATGAACCGAGAGAACTGTCCCATGGGCCTCTGTGCCAGTGTTGATTTCGTCGACTCAAACTAAGACGAAAAATGTTCGTCGACAACCTTTTTCCACTGACGAAAACGAAATGGAAACTTAAATGAAAACTAAGCCAGTGTTTCCCAACCTTTGGTGTGCCGTTTGATGTGTCTAGGTGCTCCGCCTGATATGACCGAAATGAACAATCCCTCCCCCGAAAGCAATAGCTACTGAGCTGCAGGCTTCCTGTTGTTGCGTCGTTGTTGTTAATTAGACGTGCGACCACAACTACGACCATCGGCCATAGGAATACATTTCAGTCGACTGAATCAACTGTAGATTTAGTCGACTAAAATCACATACAGACTAAACGCCAAGGCATTCCAGGTGACTGAGATGTGACGAAAACGTAACTGAAAACTATTCGAGAGACTATTAAGCGGCTAAAACTAACTAGCTGCTCTGTGCCTCATTTTTATGTCCAGGTCCAGCCGTGGGTGACGAGGAACGGCGCGGAGCCTCTGCCGCCAGAGGACGACAACTGCTGTATGTTGATCGAGGTGACCGAAGAGGAGGTGGAGAACTCCGTCAAACACATTCCTAGCCTGGCCACAGTGGTAAGTTTTCACAGGAAGGGTGCTACGTATATAGTCCGGCAGCTGACAGGCTTCTTTTGTTTAAACCCATTTAGGCCTCACATCGAAATTAAAAAAAAAGTGTCTTCTAGATCCTGACAGTTTTCTGAAAAACCTAATGTTTCTATATCAGTGGTGCTCAATATTTCATGTCAAGGACTCCCAAAAATGATATGTACTGTAATATGCCTCCGCCCCCCCCCCCCCTCCCCCCGTCTGAAAATATGTTATTCCAGGGACCTCAGAAGCAAAGATTTGAGTTAAAATGTTCACTCTGTAATAATATATATTCAAAGATTTGAGGCACATTTTCACGTTTTTTTCAAAAATAGCAGACCCTACAAGCTTGTAGATCTGATATTTCTCAATAGCTAAAGTATAACATAATGCTTAAAACCACCAAAAGGGGTTCCCACCCAAAATGGGATAAAGTGGGAAATTTGGTATATAGTCTTTTTTTATTGGACTAAAATATTGTGTATATTGTGTATATATTCATGAATCCACTTGGTGACCGGCTGTCACTATTGGGCAATTCATTTTTTATAGGGGTACAGTCGACTAACAGCAAATTTATTCATATTCATTTTGACTATACTTCGGCAAAGAAAGGGGTAGAGAGGCTGTTTTCTCCCTCAATCTGTGTGACCGTGACTCATTTAGCAAATCACTGGCAGCTGTGCGACAAGGTTCTCTTGCGTGTACATTGCCAGTGAGCTGTCACAAATTGTTTTCCTTTCTTCTTTTATTAGGTAAGGTATTATTTATTCAGACAAACATTCTGTCACATTCTGTGAATTGATAATCTTGACATATCCACCGAACCAGAGATATATCACTCTTTGTGAAATGTTGTTGCTCTAACTGAGCAATTGTTATCTCTGCAAGGGGCGGAGGTTTTGTTTCATGTCCCTTGTCTCTCTGTCTCTGTGTCTGAGAGGAGATATATATATCGTATCTGCCCCCGGGGCGCAAAGCAGCAGAGAGAGGAGGGAAGAAGAGATGCATGTACAGTATAACCCATTCTGACCTGAGATCAGATTCATACGAGGTTTCCACGGGACACACACTGGTCTGATTAACCCATTCTGACCTGAGATCAGATTAAAAAAATGCCAGTCGTTCTTCGATTTAAAAAAAATAGCAGACCTACAAGCTCGTAGCGCGCCACTCGGTGGCGCGCTATGAGCTTGTAGATCTGCTATTTTTCAATAGCTAAAGCATAACATGATGCCAACACCAAAATGGGTGCCCGGTCAGAATGGGATAATATCTCCATGAATAGCCTGATTTAGAATGTGTTCTTAACTTCTTCTTTTGCCGTCTCTATTCATATACCGGTATGCTCTAAGGTCACTCCCCATAAAAAGACCCCAAAAACAAATCTTTAAAAAAAAAAGAAAAAAGAATAAAGCATGTTGAATATTAAGTTGATGGGTCGGGTATATGGTAGGGACATCAATGGCAATGTAAACGCATGTTTTCTCATGCCAATAAAGCCCTTTGAATTGAAATTGACATCACAGAGGTCTGTTGGGCATGAGTGTGGACTTGAGTGGCCTTTTGGAGACACCTCTCGTTTCCATTGAGACGTTTCAGTGAGGAGCGGGATTTTGTTCCCCCCCCCCCCCCGCCCCCGCGTCTCCCTGACCTCATTATATCACTTAAACCCATTCTGACCTGAGATCAGATTCATACGAGGTTTCCACTATGGACACACACTGGTCTGATGAACCCATTCTGACCTGAGATCAGATTCATACGAGGTTTCCACTATGGACACACACTGGTCTGATGAACCCATTCTGACCTGAGATCAGATTCTAAAAAAATGTCAGTCGTTCTTCGATTCTTCAAAAATAGCAGACCTACAAGCTCATAGCGCGCCACCGAGTGGCGCGCTATGAGCTTGTAGATCTGCTATTTTTCAATAGCTATAAGCATAACATGATGCTAACACCAAAATGGATCCCCGTTCAGAATGGGTTAAAGCTGCTTAGATGACGGAATGCAATTTTCCTTTCAGCAGTTTGCATCTCCTCCAAATCCATCATTTAAATCCCATCATACCACTATAAAAATGAAGGCACGGCTGCCTCTTAAAGGCAGTGCAGTGGGAGCCGATACTAATTGGTTTAATGAACTAGCCCTTACCCGTTGTGAGATATTGCTAGCAATAGTTTCACAGATTCAGCAGATTCACAAATTTATACCTTTCTCTGTGCAGGTTTAACGTGAACACTGAACAAATCAATTTGTCTTTTGGCAGAATCCATGCTATACATAGAAGAATCTTCAGGAATGTGTGTTTGTTCTATATATACCCTCTTTATTTACAGATAATGGTCAGAACCATGCTAAGGAAGCGCTCCTTTGGGAATCCCTTTGACTGGGGACGCCGAGAAGACCGGGGAAGCCTTTCAGCTCCGGGGCAAATGCTCACGTAAGGCTCACTTCTTAATGTAGCCATAGCCCACCGTATAGGCTATACACTATATACAGTATTGTTTTCACTGCACCTACAGTAACACCGATCAATGAATGAGAATGTGAATATTCTTTCCCCATTGGTGACCGACAGCTATGTTTAGTTTTGTGAATTCATCCCCAGCCTCTGAGATGGACATCCCACTTAGGCTTATGGAGTGGTACATTCTGGACGGGAACCCCTTTTGGTGTCTAAAAAGCATTATGTAATGCTTTAAGCTATTGGAAAAAAAAATAGCAGATCTACAAGCTCATAGCGCGGCACCGAGTGCCCCCCGGGTTCAGTTCTTCTTGGTTCTTGCTAGTGCATGAGCCAGATAAGACCTCCAAAGATTGGAACGTTGATTGTGAATTGAATGGGCAAAACCATACCTATATATTAAATAGTTTATAGGATTTGAACATTTTCCTATATAATGCCCAATTTGCATATTTAAATGTACAATTTCTGAATATTTGTAATACAATAAATCATTGTCTTTGTGGAAGTAATCAACTGGGGAAGTTTAATGGTGATAACTATTAATTACATTTTGACCTATTCAGCTGTAGGTGAAAATTGCTAAATGTGGGATAAATACAGTATGAAAAGGTTACTCCTGTGGAAGGATTATCATATATCAATTGACTTATATTAACCCTAAAAAAATATATATATGGGTATGGTTTTGCACGCTCAATTCATAAATAGTTAACGTTCCAATTTTGGAGGTCTGGCTCATGGACTAAGAATCAAAAAGAACCTGAACAGATTCCCAACCGGTGGAAAAGGGGCCAGAGAGAGAGAGAGAGAGAGACACACACACACACACACACACACACACTGATGTCAATGTGTCCGTGTATCTATTAATTGTGAGGCGTGCCTCCTGGCGGAGATTTGCATTCCACTCGGCACCTCTCTCGTGTTGTGTGTGGTTATGTGATATTACAGCTATAATAGCTGTCACATCGATGTGATTATCTTGACACCAAGGTCATGGCGAGGGATTAAAACCATCCTGTGAACGACAAGTCAAATAGTAAAAACGTGTTCAACACGTTTACCTTGCATGTCTTCTGTTCTTTTAGACTTCTGTACAGGTCCCTGTGACATACTAGCGTCGTGTCCAGGGGGTGTACTTGTACATCAAGCTGCCTCACGCTACAGAAACAGGAGATAGGCTCCTGCCCCCTATGGGCTCTCCCCCTCTTCTGTACAGGTACCGTAGTAAGATGCATTGCA
Organism: Protomyctophum bolini; assembly: GCF_963924005.1. Classification (NCBI taxonomy): domain Eukaryota; kingdom Metazoa; phylum Chordata; class Actinopteri; order Myctophiformes; family Myctophidae; genus Protomyctophum; species Protomyctophum bolini. The sequence goes on along the minus strand of NC_137883.1, from coordinate 4,964,106 downwards.
CCGTTTAAACAAATGCATGTTTTTATGCGCGTCCGAAATTGATAAGTGATGCTCTCTTCGGTCATGGTGCTCACAGTCACAGAGTTGTTTATTTAGGTGCTTTGGAAGCAGTGTTGTTTTTGGCAGATTTCTATTTTAGTTCAGTCTAAAATAGTTTAGTCTTTGGAGTGAAACTTCATTTCGTTTTAGTCACATTTTAGTCACCTGGAATGAATTTAGTCGACTAAGATTTTAGTCGACTAAAACTGCAGTCCATTTGGTCGACTAAAATGTATTTTGGCGGGCCATGATGCCGTCGTAATTTTACACTTTTACAGATCGGCTATTTTCAGCCATGCAACCAAGTGTAAAATGACTTCTACTGGATCTCTTGTCCACTAGTCCCTTCCTTCCTAACACTGTAGCCTAGTTTCTATCCGTTGACGGAATTGTCAGTATGTTTAGTCTTATAGTTTTAGTCATCATATAGCTGTAGTTTTCATTTAGTTTCCATTTTAGTTCTCGTCAGTGAAAAAAGGTAGTCGGCGGACGTTTTTCATCTTAGTTTTAGTCGACAAAAAACAACACTGCTGCTTGGACCTTGGAAGGCACAGATCTGTATGGTAGACCTTTACTGTCTCTCTCTCTCCTCCATCCCCTGCCCACCAGCAAAGGCAGAGGAGGCAAAGTGAAATACTGCTACATTCATTGTAACCAAAGAAGGTAAAGGCGGATATATTAGGACTGCAGCCAGCACTTTGCCTGCCTATTTTAAAACTGTGTGAAAGCAGCACGAAATTATACTTGCACACAGAAAAGGGTGACTTTGACCAACTGTTATAAGCCTGAATCCCATACGGTCCTTTTGTGAGGAACTAGGGCACGTGGAATTATAAGTCTGACATACACACTTCACAGCGTGTTCATGTCTCTCAAGGGTTCCGTCTCAAAAACGCGGAGACACTTTGGCCTGCCTACATGAAAAAAAAAAGGCATCCTGATGCGTTTGACATGCCTTTGAAAGTGAAACGGTTGATTGTTGTCATCCTTACAAAACAATAATGAAGGTAAAATAACTTCAAAGTCACCCTTTAAACTAAAGGATACGACCAATGTTTTTTTTTTTTTTTTGTGCGGTTTTTTTTTGGTTCCATTGATGCAAGTAAGAAAGTAAAGAATATTTTGGTCTTGGCCTGGGGCCGTGGCTCAGCGGTCCAGGCACCTTGGCCGGTAGCCCGAGTCTGGCAGTGTGGCCGCGGGCTCGACTCCCGATCCCGACGGCCTTTACTGCATGTCACCCACCCCCCATCTCTCTCCAACATTTCCTGTCAAAAGAAAGGCAACCAGTAGTGGAGGAATCTGTGTATTTGTTTGGCTCCAAATAAACATGTTGTCCCGTAATAAATTAGCCATATAGTTCCATTTTGTCAGACTATAGTAGTAGTAAGTATCGATCCAATTACTTTGATTTGGACTGGCATCATGATCCAAGCCAGTTAACGTGGTTTGAAAAACATTTAACCCATTCTGAACGGGAAACCATTTTGGTGTCGGCATCATGTTATGCTTTAGCTATTGAAAAATAGCAGATCTACAAGCTCATAGCGCGCCACCGAGTGGCGCGCTTACGAGCTTGTAGGTCTGATGATTTTGGAAAAATCGAAGAACGACTGACATTTTTAGAATCTGATCTCTGGTCAGAATGGGTTAATCAGACCAGTGTGTGTGTCCAGTGGAAACCTCCTATGAATCTGATCTCAGGTCAGAATTTGGGTTAACCACAACAAGGCGACGTGCTGTTTCGCCTCCACATGTGATGCTATACTACAGACAGAGGTGAGCACGCTTGCAAGAGTGACCGAAGTGAACTGCAGGCATGTTGTGAAGCTCTGTCTGCCCTTATATTGAGTACTGTATAAATTATGTTTTTTTTTGTTGGGGACAGAATTATTATTACTAATAATAATTCTGTCCCCAACAAAAAAAACATAATTTATACAGCCCATACGTTGTGAGATACCCCCCCCCCCCTTGTGGCCGCGGGGGGTACTGCGCCCTGGGTGCGTTTTCGCATTTTTAGTTCACTAATAAATTAATTATCAATTTGTAATTTGTTAAATTGGAAAAAGGGCGTCGTTAAGACCTCCATTTTATTATGGCCAATGCCTGTGTGACAAGTGGGAGCGATTGGTGCAGGCGGTGAGGAGATATGGCGGTGTTTCTGACAGACAGACACACACACACACATTCAGACAGACATTGACTGAACTATAGTATGATTATTATAGTATGATGATGATGAGGATGATTATTATGGTGTCAATGGAACCAAATATATATTTTTAAGCAGCCGTATCGTTTAAAGACCATGGGCATGACATGGGGAACTGATCGTTTCCACCATGTCGTCCAAAGCTTCAGAGCCACGTTGAGTGTATACCAGCCCAGTGTTGTTTTGGGCAGCAGATTTTGATTTGAGTTTTTAGTCATAAGTCTCTTGAATAGTTTTCACTTGGTATTAGTCAAAAATAATTTGTCACCCGGGAATGTTTTAGTGTTGGACTGTTGGTGTAGTTTTAGTCGACTAAATATCACAACATTTCAGTCGACTAAATCCACAGTTGATTCAGTCGACTGAAATGTATTTTGGCGAGCCTTGATGCCGTCACGATGACTGTTTTTACACTTACAAATAGCCGATCTACAAGCGCTGCGACACGTTGTGATGAGCTTGTAGATCTGCTGTTTTCTAGCATGCGGCTAAAATTACTTATACTGGATTTCTTGTCCCTTCCTGACATTTTAGTCTAGTTTTTATTTGTTTGACGAAATTGTCAGTATATTTAAGTTTTCAGTCGGCGAAAACAACACTGCATTGTCGCTTATACTGACTACTAGTGTCAGGTGGTGGTCAGACCCGCCATCTCTTTACTTTTTTTACTTAGTGGTTGGGACTGTTTTGACCCAAATAAGATTCGCTGCATGTATGGAGCAATTAGGTGAAACTGTGACATGAGCTTGGCTATAATAATGGCATGCACACACAGTAATTGCTGCCTGAACACAGTTCTGCAATGTATAACTGCATCATTTTTTATCCTCTTGATATGTATTCCTTTGCACGTGACCCCCATAATAACATACTTGCCCCAAACATTGTGTTGTATCCTTTTCTTGAATATTCGGCGAGAGCTTGTCCTTGGCTATCGTTCACAGCTGTGCATCGTGTCTCACATTATGTAACGACATACAAAGACTCCCATCAGTTTTCAGGTGGGCAAGCCGGGGCAGGCATTATGCTTGCGCTCGTCTCTATATATGTATGACAATTGACAGGACATTGTTTTTCTGGTTACCTAGGAAACAGGAGAGCGCCGACGGCACGAGGAGTACGGACGGTCTGCCGTATGTGGGCGAGGATGAAGCTCTTTCCTGATGCAAGAGGGCGCTCCTTTTCCGATGTGTCCTAGTTGTTGTGGGGGGTCTTTCCTGCCCGGCAGTCAAACATAACCCCATTTACTCCGTTTTTATACCGCCCGCCTTATCAAAAAGGGGAGGTGGACGAGATCGGTTGACATGACAGGAGACGGAGAAAGGCGGATCTCTGAAAAGGCATACCGATATCGAATGAAGGCGCCTTTTTAATGAGCCATTGCCCCCCCCCCCCCCCCCCCCCACACACACATACAGTAATTACAATAATGTAAAACTGTACCGAACCGTGGCGAACTAACGCCTTCCAAGAGGAGAGAAAAAAACAAACGACAACCACCTCCTCCTCCTCCAACACGACGTGTGTGCTTTGGCCCTTTACAACCACCTGCATTGTCCTTATTCCCTTCTCCTGCATGCGTTTGTAGTCCTATTCTGCATGCTCTTGTCTCAGGCTAGTGTTTTTATTGTTGTCCTACGTTCCCCCCCCCCCCCCTCCTCTGACTTATTTTACTTGACAATGCTGTCATGTTTACCGCAGGGGTACAGTTGGGAGCAGGAGGCGTACAGGTGGTCGGTCATGCTCACGTGGGTGGTGAGTGTTGGTCATAATTGTTGACGAGAGTAAAGTGTTTGGTCCCCGTCACCACTGCCCCCAATGTCCTCCTGTATTGGAGCACGTTGGTTTCATGACAATGGCTGTCTGGTACATTTTGCAGTTGGTGGCCAGTTTGACATGATGGAGGAAAGCTGTACTGTTGAATTTACTGTAATGAAAAGGGAGTTATAAGAAACGTTTACTACATAGAATGCATGTGTTCACGGTTCACTTTCCCCAATGCAAGTGCATAACTTAAAATGATAAACGTAGCGCACGTTCATAGAATAACCTTTTTTTGAAACAATTTGTGTTTTGTATTCTAAGTTCTGGCTGATTGTAGTATAGTCTCACAGCTACTAAAAGTAACAAAAACAACTTTAACAAAATAGTTGAAGTGGTTGTTGACGTGAACACATTCATACACGTTGCTCTTCACTGCTGTGTACCTGATGGCGTACATTTAGAATACGTTTTTGTGCAAACCTTTTGTGTTCAGATTTGGTGAATTCTAAGGTAGGTACTGTGTAAGCATGAGTGCTTTAAAAAATCTTGTAATAGCATAATGGGTCTTGCAGCCACTTTAGCAATGACTACTTAACCAAAAGGGTTTGTGAAGTTGAGTGAAACCATTAGACTTCAAATGAGCTTTGTTGATGTGTTAAATTGCAATCCATTCACCTATGTGGTCTCGTTGTTGGGGTTAGAAAACTAAAAAGGGTGGGTGTGTGTGTGTGTGTGACCTTTTTGTTTTTGTTGATTTTTGTATTTTAATGTTCTTTCTAAAAAAAGAAAACCCAAAAACAACATTTACATTTTTTTTTAATAAAATTGTAAAGACCAGTTACCTTCAAAGAGTTGAAGACTTTTGTTTATTTCATTATCTGTTAAACAGTACATTTAAATGTTGATGTTTTTGTATACACCTATATGCATGATTATCTAGAAACAGTCATGTACCACTCTGCAAATGTTTTAAAGTAATTATAAAAGTTGGCCTACCTTTTAGTTTGTCGTTTAGTCCAATTTTAGAAAAGCCCAATGCTGTACGGTTAATGTTCAAATGGATTAAGGAAGTTGAACTTGAATTCCATCTATGCTGGGTGCTTTTTAATGGAAACGAAGCCATTCACGGATTTCTGCAAAAACTAAAACGCTCCGTTCCAGGCATGTAACGATAAATCGTTTTATCGATGTATCGATATTAATTTTTTTTATATATTTAATCATATTCAAGTGTTTTGGAGAGAAATGAGTCGTCGCTTTCAGTAGAACGCTGTAGAGGGGAGCTGTGTGTGTGTGTGTGTGTGTGTGTGGGACTGTGCCCAGGTGATGGCCGTTGATGCTCATTAATACATCAAGGAAGGCAATTATGTATCACTGTCAAAAGTAATGTAAATATAAAATATCGTGAAAAATCGTATCGTGAGTTGAGTGAATCGTTACATGCCTATACCCATTGAAAAGCACTGGGCACGGATGGGTGGTCAAATAAGCATATTGATGAATACATACACACTTTTAGTGTAGTAAAACGTCATTTCTGTTGGGACGACCTATATAGAAATCCTCACTGTTGGTTCATCCCGAACATTATTTCAGTACTGAAGTTGAATGTAAGACACAAGGGAGATGGATTCTATTCTTTTTTCTTTTTTTTTTACACTGTTTGTTGCACGTCAAATTGTATGTTGTGTTTTTAAGACTTACTATGCATAAGAAGTCTCTGTCTTATAGGCTACTCTCCACCTCTCTGTCTGTGTGGTGCAGCAGTGTTATGCCCTGTCAGTCTGTCATGTATAGCCTACTGTACGATGTTTGGGAAACAAAGAGGGCTCTTATTAGTAAATTGTCTGTTTATGTTCTTAGCCAACTTTTCCACTGAACGTGGAGTGTGCCTAACCTGACTCTGCCAGATGGGGGCGGTATTGGATAGCCATGTTCCTGTGAAACAAACTTGCGTAGCAAGCTTCTTGGATCTGGCAGCGTGAGGTTAGAGAGTGCCCGTGCCGTCGTGACGTCTACAATAGACAGCTGTGCAACTTTGCGGAGCTGTCGGGGATATAGACGGGAAATTCCTTTTTATATTATTGTTCTCTGTGGAGGTTTGCGTCATGTTTGAATTTCGTTTGGAAATCTCTTAACTTGTCAGTTTTTACAGATTGTCTTATATCCCCTGATTCACCAAATGATAATATTGCGGAAATGTACTGATTTGTCATTGTGACATACTGTAAATTGCTACCTCAGTTTGACCTTTCCACAAACTACAAAAAAAAATAAGCTAAATGGAATCTTTCATACTGGAAATTTCTTTTTCTTTCTTTGTAAAAAAAAAAAAAAAAACGAAATGTGGATCTCCAATTTGTGGCCTTGTCGTTGGCCAACATTGATCTATTAATCAAAGGACAGGTCGGATTTGACTCTTTGAGAAAGCAATCTATATAAAGCTGTACAGTAATGATTATATTACTATATATTAAGTATTTTAGTACACATTCAAATATTTAATATTTTTGCTTGTTTCATCAGTCTGCCCATTCTCACCAGAAGGCCATGGCTACTGTATATCATCACCTTTATTGTTCAAATAACTTCATATTCTGTCCAATCAATTACGTTATAGTGAGTCCATCTCTTCCCAAGTGCATGCCTACTTATTGAACAGGTTCCCAGTGCATTGTCAGCGCTGCATGATGTCCTGATAATGGATCCTTAAAATTCTATAAATATATCCGTTTTGTCATTTGAATAAAATACAATCGCCTTTCTGTAATGTTTCTTGACTGAACTATAGTCATCACCCTGAGGGCGAGACGCGCTGAAACAACACGTCTGGGAATGCCCATATATGGACTTAATTGATGTTTTCGTGCTGAGTGGGGCGTGAACAACACGCAATTTTTCCGCAATTTCGCAATTAAAAAAAAAAAGAATCTGCAATTTTCCGCAATTTTCCACAATTCCTCCGCAACACTCCGCAATTTTTCCGCAATTTCGCAATTTAAAAAAAAGAAATCTGCAATTTTCCGCAATTTTCCACAATTCCTCCGCAACATACCGCAATTTCCACAATTTCGCAATTTAAAAAAAAGAAATCTGCAATTTTCCGCAATTTTCCACAATTCCTCCGCAACACTCAATGCAATTTTCCGCAACATTCCGCAATTTTTCCGCAATTTCGCAATTAAAAAAAAAGAATCTGCAATTTTCCGCAATTTTCCACAATTCCTACGCAACACTCCGCAATTTTTTCCGCAATTTCCGCAATTTCGCAATTTAAAAAAAAGAAATCTGCAATTTTCCGCAATTTTCCACAATTCCTCCGCAACACTCCGCAATTTTTCCGCAATTTCCGCAATTTCGCAATTAAAAAAAAAGAAATCTGCAATTTTCCGCAATTTCCGCAATTTTCCACAATTCCTCCGCAACATACCGCAATTTCGCAATTTAAAAAAAAGAAATCTGCAATTTTCCGCAATTTTCCACAATTCCTCCGCAACACTCCGCAATTTTTCCGCAATTTCCGCAATTTTTTTTTTTAAATTCCGCAATTTTCCGCAATTTCCGCAATTTTCCACAATTCCTCCGCAACACTCTGCAATTTTTCCGCAATTTCCGCAATTTTCCACAATTCCTCCGCAACATTCCGCAATTTTTCCGCAATTTCGCAATTTAAAAAAAAGAAATCTGCAATTTTCCGCAATTTTCCACAATTCCTCCGCAACACTCAACGCAATTTTCCGCAACATTCCGCAATTTTTCCGCAATTTCGCAATTAAAAAAAAAGAATCTGCAATTTTTCCGCAATTTCCGCAATTTTTTTTTTTTAAATTCCGCAATTTTCCGCAATTTCCGCAATTTTCCACAATTCCTCCGCAACACTCTGCAATTTTTCCGCAATTTCCGCAATTTTCCACAATTCCTCCGCAACATTCCGCAATTTTTCCGCAATTTCGCAATTTAAAAAAAAGAAATCTGCAATTTTCCGCAATTTTCCACAATTCCTCCGCAACACTCAACGCAATTTTCCGCAACATTCCGCAATTTTTCCGCAATTTCGCAATTAAAAAAAAAGAATCTGCAATTTTCCGCAATTTTCCACAATTCCTCCGCAACACTCCGCAATTTTTCCGCAATTTCCGCAATTTCGCAATTTAAAAAAAAGAAATCTGCAATTTTCCGCAATTTTCCACAATTCCTCCGCAACACTCCGCAATTTTTCCGCAATTTCCGCAATTTTTTTTTTTTAAATTCCGCAATTTTCCACAATTTCCGCAATTTTCCACAATTCCTCCGCAACACTCGGCAATTTTTCCGCAATTTCCGCAATTTTCCACAATTCCTCCGCAACATTCCGCAATTTTTCCGCAATTTCGCAATTTAAAAAAAAGAAATCTGCAATTTTCCACAATTCCTCCGCAACACTTTCCGCAATTTCCGCAATTTCGCAATTAAAAAAAAAGAAATCTGCAATTTTCCGCAATTTCCGCAATTTTCCACAATTCCTCCGCAACATACCGCAATTTCCGCAATTTCGCAATTTAAAAAAAAGAAATCTGCAATTTTCCGCAATTTTTCCGCAATTTCCGCAATTTCGCAATTTAAAAAAAGAAATCTGCAATTTTCCGCAATTTTCCACAATTCCTCCGCAACACTCCGCAATTTTTCCGCAATTTCCGCAATTTTTTTTTTTTTAAATTCTGCAATTTTCCGCAATTTTCCACAATTCCTCCGCAACACTCGGTAATTTTTCCGCAATTTTCCACAATTCCTCCGCAACATTCCGCAATTTCGCAATTAAAAAAAAGAAATCTGCAATTTTCCGCAATTTTCCACAATTCCTTCCTTGCTAATGTTTCTCATCCTCCGCAACACTCCGCAATTTTCTAATGTTTCTCATCCTCCGCAACACTCTTTTTTCCTCGATTTTCACCTTTTTTAAATCCTCAACAATGATGAAGACTATAGCGATGACCTCTGAGACCATGGACCAATGAACCATGTAAATACAACAAATTGAGCAGGGCACTGCAGGGAGTTGCACCCCGTTCCGGTAAACCAGAAGTACGACACCAGTGCCTTAGTTTTTGTGTTGTCATTTACAGGTCCTTTGGTTAAAATGTAAATTTTACATTTCAACAGTAAAGTAATATATAAAGAAGAGAAACACAAAAGTACAAAAAAAATTGTGTCATTTTTTTTCATTTTGTCAAATCCTCAAAAATGATGAAAAACGGCGTGCTATAGTATGCCGTACGGTAGGGGCTATAGCCCATGTTCAAAAATTATGAAAAATGAGGATAACATTTTTTTCAAAAATTCAAAAAACGATGGGCTATAACCCATGTTTTTTGAAATTTTGAATTTTCTTCAAATCCTCAAAAATGATGAAAAACGGCGTGCTATAGTATGCCGTACGGTAGGAGCTATAGCCCATGTTCAAAAATGATGAAAAATGAGGAAAACATTTTTTTCAAAAATTCAAAAAACGATGGGCTATAACCCATGTTTTTTGAAATTTTGAATTTTCTTCAAATCCTCAAAAATGATGAAAGACGGCGTGCTATAGTATGCCGTACGGTAGGGGCTATAGCCCATGTTCAAAAATGATGAAAAATGAGGATAACATTTTTTTCAAAAATTCAAAAAACAATGGGCTATAACCCATGTTTTTTGAAATTTTGAATTTTCTTCAAATCCTCAAAAATGATGAAAAACGGCGTGCTATAGTATGCCGTATGGTAGGGGCTATAGCCCATGTTCAAAAATGATGAAAAATGAGGATAACATTTTTTTCAAAAATTCAAAAAACGATGGGCTATAACCCATGTTTTTTGAAATTTTGAAATTTCTTCAAATCCTCAAAAATGATGAAAAACGGCGTGCTATAGTATGCCGTACGGTAGGGGCTATAGCCCATGTTCAAAAATGATGAAAAATGAGGATAACATTTTTTTCAAAAATTCAAAAAACGATGGGCTATAACCCATGTTTTTTGAAATTGTGAATTTTCTTCAAATCCTCAAAAATGATGAAAAAAGGCGTGCTATAGTATGCCGTACGGTAGGGGCTATAGCCCATGTTCAAAAATGATGAAAAATGAGGATAACATTTTTTTCAAAAATTCAAAAAACGATGGGCTATAACCCATGTTTTTTGAAATTTTGAATTTTCTTCAAATCCTCAAAAATGATGAAAAACGGCGTGCTATAGTATGCCGTACGGTAGGGGCTATAGCCCATGTTCAAAAATGATTAAAAATGAGGATAACATTTTTTTCAAAAATTCAAAAAACGATGGGCTATAACCCATGTTTTTTGAAATTTTGAATTTTCTTCAAATCCTCAAAAATGATGAAAACGGCGTGCTATAGTATGCCGTATGGTAGGGGCTATAGCCCATGTTCAAAAATGATGAAAAATGAGGATAACATTTTTTTCAAAAATTCAAAAAAACGATGGGCTATAACCCATGTTTTTTGAAATTTTGAATTTTCTTCAAATCCTCAAAAATGATGAAAAACGGCGTGCTATAGTATGCCGTACGGTAGGGGCTATAGCCCATGTTCAAAAATGATGAAAAATGAGGATAACATTATTTTCAAAAATTCAAAAAACGATGGGATATAACCCATGTTTTTTGAAATTTTGAATTTTCTTCAAATCCTCAAAAATGATGAAAAACGGCGTGCTATAGTATGCCGTACGGTAGGAGCTATAGCCCATGTTCAAAAATGATGAAAAATGAGGATAACATTTTTTTCAAAAATTCAAAAAACGATGGTCTATAACCCATGTTTTTTGAAATTTTGAATTTTCTTCAAATCCTCAAAAATGATGAAAAACGGCGTGCTATAGTATGCCGTACGGTAGGGGCTATAGCCCATGTTCAAAAATGATGAAAAATGAGGATAACATTTTTTTCAAAAATTCAAAAAACGATGGGCTATAACCCATGTTTTTTGAAATTTTGAATTTTCTTCAAATCCTCAAAAATGATGAAAAACGGCGTGCTATAGTATGCCGTACGGTAGGGGCTATAGCCCATGTTCAAAAATGATGAAAAATGAGGATAACATTTTTTTCAAAAATTCAAAAAACGATGGGCTATAACCCATGTTTTTTGAAATTTTGAATTTTCTTCAAATCCTCAAAAATGATGAAAAACGGCGTGCTATAGTATGCCGTACGGTAGGGGCTATAGCCCATGTTCAAAAATGATTAAAAATGAGGATAACATTTTTTTCAAAAATTCAAAAAACGATGGGATATAACCCATGTTTTTTGAAATTTTGAATTTTCTTCAAATCCTCAAAAATGATGAAAAACGGCGTGCTATAGTATGCCGTACGGTAGGAGCTATAGCCCATGTTCAAAAATGATGAAAAATGAGGATAACATTTTTTTCAAAAATTCAAAAAACGATGGGCTATAACCCATGTTTTTTGAAATTTTGAATTTTCTTCAAATCCTCAAAAATGATGAAAAACGGCGTGCTATAGTATGCCGTACGGTAGGGGCTATAGCCCATGTTCAAAAATGATGAAAAATGAGGATAACATTTTTTTCAAAAATTCAAAAAACGATGGGCTATAACCCATGTTTTTTGAAATTTTGAATTTTCTTCAAATCCTCAAAAATGATGAAAAACGGCGTGCTATAGTATGCCGTACGGTAGGAGCTATAGCCCATGTTCAAAAATGATGAAAAATGAGGATAACATTTTTTTCAAAAATTCAAAAAACGATGGGCTATAACCCATTGTTTTTTCCGCAATTTTTCCGCAACACTCCGCAATTCCTCCGCAATACTCCGCACTTTAAAAAAATAAAATAAAAAAACATGGGCTATAAACTCCGCAATACTCCGCAATTCGCAATTTTTAAAAAATAAATAAAAAACGATTGGCTATAACCCATCGTTTCTTTTTTCAATTTTTTTACTATATATTATTATAGACAATATTTTAGGCCAATAAAAAATACTAAAAATTTCCCACCTGTCCACCTCGGCTGCCGGACTATAGGGAATTATTTCCTGGGCCTGGCGTCGTCATGAAAGGGGGCGGGACTGCGACGCTCTATATACCCATGTAACAGAAAGACCACCCCCAGTGCCCCCCTGCAGGGCCCTGTGTGTGTGTGTTCCACTCTGTCGTCAAACAGTTGACTCCTGTGTCCTCAGCTGCGGGTCCTCAGAGATGATTGGCTAGGCATCAGGTGGGTGGGTCGTGAAAAAAAAAAGAGAAAAAAGAAAAAAAGAAAAGGAAAACAAGCTGTGGCATTGCCACTCCATACCTGTACTTTTCACCTCATTTAATACGGTTCACTTTAGGTTGGACTACATTTCTCTCTCTCTCTCTCTCTCTCTCTCTCTCTCTCTCTCTCCTCTCTGGCCCCAGCTGTCTCTCCGTCATTTGGCCTCTTCTCCGAGCAAACATGAGGATCTCCGTGGTTGTCATGGTGACGCTGTCATATGTGACAGCGCTGCACGCAGATGTACAGCCCCAGAAAGACTTCAACCTACAGAGGGTAGGACACGCACGCGCACGCGCACACACACACACACACACACACACAGAGAGAGAGAGAGCATGTATTCAGCAATATACCAAGTTTACCGTTTTAAATAGTAATGCAAACGAGGTCAATCCAGTTGACGACATTATAGCTCCACTGCAGGTTTTTGTGTACACTGTACATACATACGTGTATGCTGAATGTTTTGGCCGCGGATATGTTTTTCTATACACTGTTAATTTAACACCAAAGAGTGTGTAAAAAAAAAAAAAAAAGGAGGGTCAACAACAATTCTTATTAATCGGAGTTACATGAACGGCAAGATCTTTATACTGTGTAATAATAATAATAATGTGTGACATGTGCAGACATGCAGTGACTCTCTCAGAGAGAGCGATCTCGTTTGACAGAGCTGTCATTCAGCTGTCCAGTTCCATGTCCCCCCCCCCACCCCCCGCCTAGTCTGTCCTCCTCTCTATTGACTGAGCTCTTCTCTGAGGGAACGCCGTGTTCTGATGTGGCGCTGTGTGTGCGTGCGCGCACGCGTGTGTGTGTGCGTTTGTGTGCGTGTGTGTGCGAGAGAGAGAGAGAGAGAAGGGGGGTATAGAGCTTGCTTGTGTGTGTGTGTGTGTGTGTGTGTGTGTGTGTGTGTGTGTGTGTGTGTGTGTGTGTGTGTGTGTGTGTGTGTGTGTGTGTGTGTGTGTGCGTGCATGTTTACGTATGTGTGTGTTTGTGTGCGTGCGTTTGGGTGGCCAGTGCTAACCCTGACCTGGTATAGCAGTTGGGACAGTTGGCTTCAATAAAGCTATAATCAGTGTTGTTCAAGTTACTTTAAAAAAAAGTAATAAGTTATAGTTACAGTTACTATAGTCTGACAAAGTAACGAATTACTTTATCTACTAGTTACTACATGATGAAAGTAACTATAGTTACTTTACTTTACTTTATAAAAAAAGGAGAAAAGAAAAACTAAAAATATATGATTTTCCCATTCAGATACATTGTTTTCAAGGGGGGGGAAAGAAATCCCTAATGTCACTGCTATACAGTTGGTTTGTTTTAAGCTCTACTTGCCAAAAGAGAGGAGAAAACGGGAAAAGAACACGGTTCTTTTGGATCACATTACGTAACGTGGGTAACTAACTAACTAACCAACTCACCCATTGACAACACAGTAACTATAATGGCGTTACTGAATGGGAAAATGTAAAGAGTTACGTTAAAAGTTACAGCAAAAAGTAGTTTCTTCATGTAAAGTGACTTAATGTAAGGGCGTTAATCAATCCAAAGCAAACTATTATAGGCTGACATTTTATTGCTTCAACGCCAAAACTATATAAAATGCTTCTTCTATAAAAAAATGATTCAAACTATACTTCATTTCCGCCTGGGAGAACTATGGTCCAACATGACCTGCGCCACACACTGCACGTTGTGGGAGGTGATTGATTTCGTCACCATCACTGCGTGCAGAGTTGAATTGAAAAGTTCTTAAAACTGTTAACCCATTCAGACCCATGGGAACGGTTCTACAGATTCTGAGAGTTTTCTGAAAAACCCATGTTTCTGTGTGTGTGGTTCTCAAACATTTTCATGTCAAGGACCCCCAAGATTATATGTATTTGGCCGCCGACCCCCCCCCCCCCCCCAGAAGCGAAGATTCGAGTTAAAAACGTTCGCTCTGAAAGAATATATATATTCAAAGATTTGCACTACATTTTCACGATTTTTCAAAAATACCACATCTACAAGCTCGTAGCTTGTAGATGTGGTATTTTTTTAATAGCTAAAGTGTAAGATAATGCTTAAAACACCAAGCATTAAGGGAGTGTAAAATAAAACAAAAAGTGGACAGTGACAGAACATGATGAGGTGACAATGACGTGAAACGTCGATAGAACTTTGGGTTGTATTAGCTTCGTTGATGATCTTTATGTTGCTTGCTTCCGTACGCTCCATGGACAAGAAACTGATTCCATTCGAGGAAATGGGGTCTCAAAAATCACACTTTTGGCACATAAACGACAAAGAAGACAAAGAAGATTTAGCCAGATATTGGAATTGTAACAGCTGCTATTAAACTCGTGGGACGCGTTAAGTGAATGTGGCGTGTCCCCCCCCCCCCCCCGCGCCGGGCCTCCATTTGCCCAGGCATGTATTGTATGCCCTCTATCTATGGCAGGGGTGCCCAAAAGGTAGATTGCGATATACAAGAAACTACCAATTATTACAATGCCCCCTCCTCCATTTCCCATTCCAAGTGTGTTTGTCTACACTGAGCAATAGACGGCTATTAGACGTCCGTCTAAAAATGCGATAAAAACGGATAAAAATTAAAGTTGTTTTAGACGTCTATCCTTAGACAAGACGTTGATTAGCGGTTGTTCAAACGTCTATAGACGGTCTATATATATATAGACGTTTAAACAACCGCCAATCAACGTCTAATCTAAGAAAAATAATTGTATCACATTTTTAGACGGCCCTTTAGACAAATATTAGACAAACAAAAATGCTGGGGTCTGTGGCAACACTATTCCAAAGCGCTCAGGTACTTTTTTTTTTTACTTTTTTTTTTTTTTACTATTTTCAGCAATGCGGGAAAAATATCTTCGTTGGTAGATATTGTTGAGCTGGTCATTTTAAAAGTAGTTCTCAAGTTATACCCAAAAAAAAGTGTGGGCAATTTCAATATTTGAATTGAATGCCATTTACTCTCCATGCCATGCCACCTCTTGCTCCTGCACTCAAAAAGGTGAACATTTTGTTCATCAGGCTACAGTTCAGCATTTAACACCATTGTGCCCTTCAAGCTCGATCATCTTGGCCTGGGCCGGCTTTTTTTCAAAAATAGCAGACCTACAAGTTCATAGCGCGGCACCCGGTGCCTCGCGGCACTCGGTGAGCTTGAAGATCTGATATTTTTCAATAGCTAAAGTATAACATAATGCTTTAAAACACCACAAAAGGGGTTCCCGCCAAGAATGTGTTAAACTCAAAAGAGAGTGACAGAGACTGAACATACCAGGCTATTATTGTTAGCAGCAGTACTTTTAAAAAAATATATATTTATATTTGTGGCTTTCGCCTTTATTTTTTTTATGGAGGGACGAAAAACCGCTGAGCCAGTATACGACCCAGGCCACAGTAATTTGCTCTCATCTCCATGCATTTGGATGTGTGTGCGTGTGATACGTGTCTTTTGTGCTGATGTATAGTATTTGTGTGTGTCTATAGTTTGCAGGGAGGTGGTTCCGCGTTGGCCTGGCCTACGACTCTGCAGCATTTGCTCCCTACAGAGACAGAATGAGGATCTCCATGGGCATGATAACGCCACAGGCCAACGGCAACGTTAACCTCACCATGTGGGACCTCACGTGAGTCTGTGCGTGCGTGCGTGTATGCGTGCGCGCACGACGCGCGTGCGTGTGTGTGTCTAAAGCATTCATGGGACTTGTGACTGTAAAAGTGAAATTAGCCTTGAATTGTACTCGAAACACTACAGTGTAGTGTTTAGAGTAGCCCACAATTCAAGGCTAATTTCACTTTTTGCGTGTGCACCCCCATACAGTGTTTTAGGTTGCTTGCTCCATATTTAGATATTCGATTGTGATTATGTTTTTGTCACGGTATGAGACAAACGTCGGACCCAAGTGCAGAACCACACAGGTGCAGTATAGGCCTACTTTAGTTAGACTAGTCATTGGTCCGAAAAACGACAACCCACCTCAAACCCTAACCCCAACCATAACCGCAAGGACGGGAGCATGGCACCAGTCCGAGGTGCGGACGCATGTCGAACCAATGCACCGTCGGATTATATTAGTATGCCTCCCGAACCACACCGGAAGGCAGGAAGATGGAAGTTCAATGAAGATTCATTTACAAACACGGGACATACATGGGCTGGACAGTGGACACACCATAGCATAAACTATAAACTGGCAAGTGAACACTGAACGCAGGGAGGTTTAAAATGGACTAGACGCAGGTGCAACAGAACTCCAATCAACACATGATAGGCTGACACTAAACAGGGCACAGGTGAAATACAATACAATTACCAGTAAGACGCGCAAACGCGGGAAGCGAACGCAGCTCGTACATATTTGGGGTTTTTTAAGATTTATTTTTTAAGTTATTATTTTTTTAAGTTAAGTTATTTTTAAGTTAAGTTTTTAACTTAGCCATAACCATATAAGGAGTCCCCAAAGCAGCTATACGTCCAAATATGGAGTGTGTTGCATCAATCACAAACAAATCACTCCGCTCCATATATGGGCACAAAGGGGGGGGGACACGGACAGACACACACACACACACACACACACACACACACACACACACACACACACACACACACACACACACACACACACACACACACACACACACACACACACACACACACACACACACACACACACACACACACACGATCTGCTAGGTCTCATAGTAAGTGCTCACTGCATTTGCAACAATGCAGACTGAAGGCAGGTAACAACAAGGGGAGCAGACAGGAACACTATAGGAACACAATTTAGGCATTTAGCAGACACTCTTAATCCAGAGCGATTTACAATAAGCAAGAACAAAAAAGCATGGCAATACAATACATCACATAATACATAAGTAGTTATCATGAAACATGCGTAAGCTAAGAAGAACGTAACAGTGGAATATCTATACAATGAAAACTATACATATAAACTATTACATACTATATGAAGTGCTACAAGTGCTGTCTACGTAACATGCTATAAGTCTGTATAAAATGCTATCCGAGTCTACATAAAGTTCTATCTAAGGGGCTAGGGTAAGTGCTACGGGCCATGATGGAGTCTGAAAAGGTGGGTTTTCAGACTACGGCGGAAGATTTGGGGGAGTGAGGCTGCAGACAACTACACAATAAAAGTGCACAGTTTCATGACGTTATTTGAGCAAACCTATTTAACACAAAACCCATTCAACATCAAACTACTCCACGTTAGGACGGATTAACCCCCATGAGGGGCCCCTGGGCCGGTAATATTTGCAGGGCCCCCATAGCGCGCGCGACATTTTCGTGTTTTTATCATCTTTTTAACCTAAATTTAACAAAATCAACGGCCAATGAAGGGCCCCAGAAGCCCTTTTCGGGGAGTCAAGCCTAGTACCTCACGGTCCAATTTCCCCAAAGGGCCCCTGATAGCCAAGGGCCCCTGGGCCACGGCCCCACCGGCCCAATGGCTAATTTGTCCCTGCGTGAGACCCGTCCCTACAATCACGACAGATTTTGTCCTTTTAACGAATGTGTTGATCCTCACAAGTCCACATACTGTATAGCCTATACCAATCTCAGACTGCTCGTATAGTCCATTTAGGCCTGACGTCGAAAAAAAAGAAAAAAAAACGTTAGCTCTGAAAGAATATACTATTCAAAGATTTGTGCCGCAATTTTAAGATTTCTCAAAAAAATAGCAGCAAATGAAGATCAAACATCTAGATGTTGAAACAAGCAACATATACAATGCTAAAAAGTGAAATTATACACATACAGATTGTATACACTTTATAGTCGCATAGCATTCAGTGTGTGAGTGCACGCGGAGAAAGATCAGCAGGGTGGGGTCATTTATGCTTGTATAGTTGTGTGCCAGGCAGTATATCGTGCAAAATAGCAGATCTACATTGCCATTTTCGGTGCCTGTATATAGCAGATATACTGAACCACGAGATTGTAAATCTTGCATTTAATTGGCGGCGACGCCGCATGGTGTACAAGCATGCAGCCAGCTATAACCAGGCCCTTTAGCCGCGGGGCTAAAGTAAACATTGACACTGTGTTGTCGTCCTTATATGGTCTATAGACCCGCAGGTTGTGCAAGCAAGCTGTACAGATACGAGAGGACCAACAAGGCTGGCCAGTTCACCTACTTAAGCACACGTAAGTCTGTTATTAAAAGGTTTCTGTGTAGTGTCTGTCTGTCTGTCTGTCTGTCTGTCTGTCTGTCTGTCTGCCTGTCTGCCTGTCTGTCTGCCTGTCTGTCTGTCTGTCTGTCTGCCTGTCTGTCTGCCTAATAAAGTATTAAAATTAACTACGCTGAAAGACACGCAACGCATGCATCACTTATTATAACAGACACACACAACATCTTGTATGTTGTGCTAATTCTGAGGTTTGACATTCTGACACGAAAGGCCCATTGTGCGATATCTATAGGCAGCCATGTTACTGACAAATAAGGACAACAATAATAATTATAGGCTTTAGCTGTGCATTAAAAAACAACAACTGAGCTCTCCCCTCCTCCCCTTCACGAATGTGCAACAGATTGTACACTATACAGCAGTGAAAGACTATAGGGACAAAACCCCCTTGCGCTTTTGGACTACAAGCGAACCGTGCCGTATTGATTGAATCAGATAAGGTTCTCAGAACCTCACTTTGGCCCTGCTCACATGAGGTAGAAAGTATTACACTTTCAAACGTTTCCAAAAGTAGTGAAAATAGCAGATCTACGGTGTACGCAAGCTCAAACGTTTCAGGCTGTGGTATAGGTCATGCCGTTTCTTCCTCATTCGTTGTCCAAAAGAACCATCCATTAGCTATTGTTACTGGTCATTTCAAGCTGGGAAGTGCTGGTAGACTATATGGCAGCTCTGGAAGCTCTAAGTCAAATTTTTATAACATCCTACTGTAAATGCGCCACGTCCCTCTCTGTCTGCGTGTGTACGGTTGTAATGCACGTAACTCGAGAACCGCTCGCCCCGCCGACTTCACCTTCGACACACGCGTTCCACACCCCCGCGGGGAGTGCAGTGCCCGGCCTCGAGTCGGTCGTACCCACGGTTCTCCAGGACCACCACAAAAGGCTCTGGTCAGGCTCAGGCTCTCCTAATGAGACAGAGGGCTGTATTTTGCGTGTCTTAAGTACCAGGTCTTATTACTTAACTGGAGGCGTGATCAATGCCATTTGGCTATTCTGAGTGGCCAAAGAGCACTGACCACGCCTCCAGGTCATAAGTTACGTAATAAGACCTGGTACTTATAAGACACGCAAAATACAGCCCAAAGTCCCCATAGCGGTGCGATTTCCAATCTCTGCCTCAGCCAATTGATTGCCATGGCAACCCCACACCTGCAAATTGATTACTTAACCACTCCACTTTTCACAGTCAGGTTGCACTCTTCAGACACAGGCAGACAGACGGATACAGAGATCTCCATGTTGGACACAGACAGACAGTTAAAACAGGTGCTATGACAAGTTGACAGCGGGTATTATTAGGTTCCCAAGTTGCATCGTTCTCAAGTAGGCCGATGGGCACGTACAGGCCTAGTGCTTTATAAACCTTTTATTCAACTAGACTTGCAGGTGCCAGGAGCACCGAGTCTGTATTGTAACGATGGAAGTTGGAGATCAATGCAATACCCGTTGTACCCGTGTCAGAGTACCCGATCCACCCGTCTGTCTGTGACCCCATATATGGAGATTTCTGTCTCTGTCTCTCTGTGGCCCTTTATTCACATGGAGTTCTGTGTCAGCCAGGCACGCCGAATTTCCTATCCAACATCAGGCCCAGAGCCCGGACAGAGAGAGGCCTTTTGTGTGCCGGTTCTGGACAGCCGTGGGTCCGACCGACTCCACACCGGCCACGGCACTCCCTGCGGGGGGTGTGGAACGCGTGTGTCGAATTTGAAGTCGCTGGGGCGAACGGTTCTCGAGTTACGCGCATTACAGACGTAACACGCGTACAGTCGACACACAGAGATGTGTCGCATTTATAGATAGATAGGAGATAGACGACAACACGGACAGCCAGTAGGTAGCACTGTGTCAATTTTCATGAGTGCATAATATTTTCTGGCTTTGTGTTTTGCGAGCACTTACGACTACCCCTGTTGGTGTTTTGAGCATTATGTCATACTTTAGCTATTGAAACATAGCAGATCTACAAGCCTGAGTGCCGCGCCACAAGCTTGTATAGGTCTGCTATTTTTGAAAGATTGTGAAAATGTGGCGTAAATCTTTGAATATATATTATTTCAGAGCGCACGTTTTTAACTCAAATCTTTGCTTCTGGGAACTACATATTTTCAGATGGGGGTCGGCGGCCAATTAAATATAATTTTTGGGGCTCCTTGACATGAAAATGTTTGAGAACGACTGACATAGAAACATAGGGCTTTTCTGAAAACTGTCAGGATTTAGAAGACATTTGTAGAATCGTCCTCAGGTCTAAATAGATTGAATTCTATGCATTGTGATTCTCACTTGATCAACACAGCTGAGCAATAGATCAGTAACATAATCCCCCTTTGGATGCTATAGAAACCGTCCCAATAGCTATATAGGTATAGGTAAACATATAGGGCTCCATTTTCGTCACCGCTAAACCCCTTATCTATAAACTTCTTTGCCTTTTTTTTTTTTAATAGTTAAAATGGCCAGTCTACAAGCTCACAAACGTGTCAATGTAGATTGGCTAGTTGAACTATTCAAAAATGTTTTTCAAAATAGTAAAAATAAATAAAATTAAAATAAGTTTAGGGATTTAGCGGTTTAGCCGTGACGGAAATGGAGCCCTTATACTGTAGGTCAGGGGTCGGCAACAGTCGGCCCGCGGGCAGAAATTGGCCCGCCAGAAATAATATCTGGCCCTTGAGATAATTTTGAGAATTTAATTTTTTTTGAATTTTGAAGAACAGTTTTGGAATTTCTTTTTTGAAAAATATTTTTTTGTAGGGCTGTCAAAGTTAAAGCGCTATTAACTAGTTAACGCACAATCCTTTTTAACGGCACAATTTTTTTGACGTGCGATTAACGCACTGTGAAGTTTGACAGTGTAGGTATATATATATATATATATATATATATATATATATATATATATATATATATATATATATACACACACCATGGGCCCCATATTGCGCCACCCCTTATCCTGTCTGCTGTACCATTATGTGCAGTGGTGGGGGGGGGAAAGTACTCAATTGGCTTAGATTTGCATTCCCAATCATCAAAATATTAGCTAACCTCCTTTTTTGGATGCCACAGGGTATTTTTTTAAATTAAGGCTTACAAAAACAGAAAGTGTAGATATGTCATTGACTGGATAGTATAATGAGTGATTCCATGTACATCATTTGAGGCTGTAATACTGGAAAGAAACCAGGAGAGGGCGACAGAGATATAGGCCACTCCTGGGACTTGCTTTGCACTCATTCCGTCTCAGACGGCTTTGTAGACCAGGGGTCACCAACACCAACACTGTACATTAAACCCGTGGCAAGATTTAGATTTTCTGTTTTACACACCATTAAAATGTTCTTATTTTTGAGGGGCGCTAGCACCTCCTATATACAGGTTTGTTTTTATTCAATGTTTGATTTAACAAACGCCATTGACAATGAAGAGAAATTAATGTTTGTTTTTAGTTCAGTGTTTGTTTTAAAAAAAAAACGCCATTGACAATGAAGAGAAATGAATGTTTGTTTTTAGTTCAGTGTTTGTTTAAAAAAAAAACGCCATTGACAATGAAGAGAAATTAATGTTTGTTTTTAGTTCAGTGTTTGTTTTAAAAAAACGCCATTGACAATAAAGGGAAAATGTTCGTCATCTTGTCCCTTAAACACAAACGTTAAAAGCCATTAACAACAAAGAGAATGTAATGTTTGTTTTGTCACCGTTTGTTTTACATTATCATTACATCACCCAATCATATTATAGCAACATGAGACTTGGACTTTAATATATTAGCGCCCCTCACTTCACACGGGTGTGATTTTATCACAACACCCACTTTACTGAATGTTAAGTCTCCAGGTTATTATGCCACTATGGCACATTAGGAGTCCAATAGTAAAGTTCTCAGATGTTGTATCTGTACTCTGAGAGTGTTCAAATGGAACCAAACGAGCTGCTGTTTGTGAAAAATCGAAGAACGACTGACACACAGAAACATAGCTTTTTCAGAAAACTGTCAGGATGTATAGAAGACATTTTTTAGAATCTGATCTCAGGTCAGAATGGGTTAATGATCTTGAAAGTGCATGTGAGAAACTACTATGTGAGAAACTATACTGCTATACATAGGAAATGTCTTCAGTCCATCATAAGGTCCTGTTCTGTCTCTCTCTCTCTCTGTCTCTCTCTCTCTCTCTCTCTCTTTCTCTCTCTCTCTCTTTCTCTCGGTCTCTCTCTCTCTCTCTCTCTCTCTCTCTCTCTCTCAGGTCACAGCATGATGAAGGACATCACAGTGGTGGAGACCAACTACACTGAATACGCCCTGGTCCTCAAACACAAGAAGTTTGATAGAGAGTACACACAGGTGGCTCTGTATGGTGAGGTCACGCACGCACACACGCACAAACACACAAACTAACTAAAGTTTTCAAATAAAACGAGTAGAAGTATGTAGTGTGGTAAGTAAAAGCATTGGAAATTGGAAATACTCAAGTACAAGTACAAAATACCTCAAAATGGCACTGAAGTACAGTACTTAAGTAAAGGTGCTTACTGTCCACCACTGCCCTGTCTATACAGCAGTGGTTCCCAAAGTGGGGGTCCGGGGACCCCCAGGGGGTCCTCAAGGGAGTTCCAGGGGGGTCCCCCCAGCCAAATGATAGTTAGGAGCCAAATGGACCCTTATGGGTCTGTAACTCTGAGAGTGTACAAATGCGACCCGCGTTAGGGTCCATTTGTACACTATCAGAGTTAATTTAACAGTGTTTTTACAATATAAATTGGGGGTCTCAGAGACATATAAATGCCATTAAACGGGGGGGTCCGTATAGCCCAATGCACGTCAAACTGGGGGTCCTGGAAATGGAAATGGTTGAAAGTCACTGTTAAAGCCGTATAAACAATTTTTTGGGGTCCTTGACATGAATAGGTTTGGGAACCACTGCTATAGACAAATCCACAGAGGGTTGCCTTGGGTGCGGCCATTACTGAGGTGTACCATTAACGCACAGCAGCACTGATTAGCCACACCTGGCCTACGGAGCACCTGCTCCACGGATTACACCTCAGTAATGGCCGCGCCCCCAGGGCACCCCTCTGTGGATTTGTCTATACAGTCAGTCATACAGTATTTCTGCCTGCATGTGTCTCTCTCTCTCTCTCCACAGGTCGTTCTCGTTCTCTTCGACCCGAGATCATTCAGAAGTTCAGAGACTTTGCGCGGTCCCGGGGTTTCCCCCCAGAGTCTGTTCTCACACCACCTCACGGAAGTAAGCATACAGAATATATGTGTGGTATATACTATATACACTCTCAAAACCACATGCACACATTGACCCATTTTGGGGCGGGGGGGAACCCCCTTTTGGTGTTTTAAAGCATTGTTATACTTTGGCTGTTGGAAAAATAGCAGATCTACACGCTCATAGCGCGGCACCGAGTGCCGCGCTATGAGCTTGTAGGTCTGCCATTTTAGAAAAATGGTGAAAATGTGCCTCAAATAAATCTTTGAATATGTATTATTACAGAGTGTCACGGATGCAGACAGAGAGTTGAACCCAAGTGCAAAGTCACAGCAAACAAGAGTAGATAATAAAGTACCGGTATTTAATAAAGAATTAGGAGATATCTTACTACACAGGGGAATTGCAGGTAGGAATCAGGCATGATAATCAGAATGACATCAAAGTCAACACAGGAACAGGCAGGACATCTGTGACAACATGGTTATGAACTGACAATGAGTGTTTGCACTGAGTCCGGTTTTATCCACACTTTTCCTGGGCTGTGTGTGCTCCAGTTCCTGTTGATTTCATTGGATATCATTGGTCATCTGACCAGTTTAATTGGCTTTCATTCGACCAAATCGACAGGAACTGGAGCACACACAGCCCAGGAAAAGTGTGGATATGTGAGGATTGCTGGGCCGATGAGGTAGTTGAAGACAGGTGTGTAAATGGAACTGGGTGTGCTGGAATGGGATATGGGAGTGGCCAGTGTGGAGTCAGATTGAGGGAGAGACAGAATGTGAGCATTTTAACTCAAATCTTTGCTTCTGGGGGGTTTCCTGGAATAACATATTTTCAGATGGGGGGGGGGGGGGGGGGGGGTGGTGGAGGCATATTACATATGTTTGGGGTCCATGACATGGAATATATTGATCGCCACTGATACAGAAACATACGGTTTTTCGGAAAACTGGCAGGATTTTTAAGAATGGGTTAATATGCACTCATGCATTGATATGATTAACTAACGTGGGGTTGATGGAAAGCGGCATTCCCAATTCATATCGGTGTCTCTTTTTTCATTTTACAGCAGAGAACTGCCCGCCGACAGGATCTGGGCATTAAAGTTGGATCTCTTTCTACAGGTATATATATATATATGTCACGCTTAAAGGTGATATAGGCAAGTTTTCAGTGTTTGTACACAGAATTGATCGAGTGTTTCCAAACAAATTAAAATCTAGCTCCACCCCCCTCCCCCCGTCATTCTATTGGCTGAGCCAGGTCACTTCAGGCTATGGGGTTGTTGTTGCTGCTGGGAGGGACGCTATGGATATTGCGCTCGTATGGCTAAATATGACATTAAAAAATTATGAATTTCTATCGATATCATAGTTACAACAATGACATTGAGTTGACATGTTTTTTTAAGGGTAACTGTAGCGTAATCACAATATCACAAGACTGACACGACGAGTCCCGCAAATGAGGAAGTAGGAAGTAGTGGAGCAGACTCACTGGCTCTCAATTCAATTATCTTTCATTTGTAATCGTGCATATAAAACATATTGCCCCTCAAATGCCCCAGCCACTACAGCATCGTTCATGTGAACTACTTTGTCCACGGTTATTCATCGCTATGATGATCAGCGACGGCTTGTCACCGTTGGCGAGCACGGGTTGAATGCAAGCTTCAAGCCGGCCGGACCACCAAACCATGCGCTATACATAGCGATTCTCATAATTTCAACAGGCTTACATATTACATCATAAACATACTATTTCACATGAACAATGGTGAAACTAAGATATGGGGATAATATTATACTTGCAAATTGCAAGTATAATATTATCCCCATATCTTAGTTTCACCAATGCGATTTCATTGCAAGTTGCAATGAAATCGCATTGCGTTTTCATTATAATACTGCTTGGTCGAACACACAGTCACAGCCTCGCGCTGCAATTGGCTAAGACTCCGCGTCACCCCCCACACAGACCCTCCTCCCAACACGACGCTTCCGTCCCGCGACATAAACAACAGTGGATATAAACAGATACAAACACATAGAGGGAGACAAAGGGAGAGTGTATGTCTACAGGGCAGCAGCTCAGCATCAAAATATAGGGGAAGATAGAGGGAATAAGGCCACAAATATAGATAGATAAATATGTTGATTTTTGGCTGAAAACTTGCCTATATCACCTTTAATATGAAACACTTTGTGATTTGCTTTTTTCCTTTAAATAGCCATGATATGCTCCTGTTCCACAGATAATCAACCTTTTGTTTCCCCCTGGCTGTCATTCCAGCTCATTGAAAATGACGACAACCTGGTGTCGAGTTGCTGCTGCCTTTCCTTCCAATATCTTCCAAGAACGACAACGAACAATCAATTCAACTCTCGAGCCCATACTGTACACCTATACTGTACATCACCTACACCTACTCCTCCCACACTTTGGACGGCG
The DNA here is from genome assembly GCF_963924005.1 of Protomyctophum bolini. Classification (NCBI taxonomy): domain Eukaryota; kingdom Metazoa; phylum Chordata; class Actinopteri; order Myctophiformes; family Myctophidae; genus Protomyctophum; species Protomyctophum bolini. The sequence continues at coordinate 4,937,925 of NC_137883.1, read as the reverse complement.
CGCACTTTTGGAGCCACGTTGTCAAATCGACCGGCTTCATCGGTGTGCTTCGTATTTGGCTACAAGAGAAATGTTGTAGAGTTTAATTACACTCTACAGTGCGATTATACAACAGTCACCCTTAAAACTAAGAAAATATTATTTTTTTTAATGGCAGATGTATAGTCACCACCACGACCACAAATGTCCCAAGAAACTAGCTAGCCTATAGCCACCGAGTTTGGTTGTGCGCTCTGGGAAAACAGCGCAGCTGGATTCTTTGTTTTGATTAGGTGTGGAGTGGTGCTCGCATGAACCACGGCTACAGAAGGCCGTTTCAACCAATCAGGTTGCTTCCTCGAAACGACCTGTTGTGTAATTGATATTAATTCATTCATTACTGAATTAATTTGACCCATTCTTGAACATTAATTCCTAGTAGAGTGTCGCTTTATCGCCTTTAACCCATTTAACCCATTCTGACCTGAGATCAGATTCATACGAGGTTTCCACTGGACACACACTTGTCTGATTAACCCATTCTGACCTGAGATCAGATTCTAAAAATGTCAGTCGTTCTTCAATTTAAAAAAAATAGCAGACCTACAAGCTCGTAGCGCGCCACTCGGTGGCGCGCTATGAGCTTGTAGATCTGCTATTTTTCAATAGCTAAAGCATAACATGATGCTAACACCAAAATGGGTTCCCGTTCAGAATGGGTTAAGGCCTGACGTCGAAACATTTCTGGAAAAACCTCATGATTGTTTCTGTATCGGTGGTGCTCAATATTTCATGTCAAGGAACCCCAAACATTATGTAATTGGCCACCGACCCCCCCATCTGAAAACATGTTGTTCCAGGGACCGCTCAGAAGCAAAGATTTGAGTTAAAAAACGTTCACTCTGAAAGAATATACTGTATGCAAAGATTTGAGCCACATTTTCAAGATTTTTCAAAGATATCAGACCTCGTGGCGCTGCACTCGGTGGCGCGCTATGAACTTGTAGATCTGCCATTTTGCAATAGCTAAATTATAACGTGTTTAAATTAAAACACCAAAAGGGGTTCACGCCCAAAATGGGTTAAGGCGGTATATACACAAACAATCATTGACAATGTTGATTATTATCGATATGTACCATCAGATTTTCAGCACATTGTGCCATATTGCCATTACAGTATATTACATTGCTGTGCACATTCTATGGCAAATATCGAACTCACATTATGAATAAATAAAGCGTGCATGCTTACATCAAACAGCTCTTGAAAAAACAAACATGTTTTGCCTCATCAAAGTTGCTATTGGTGACTTTATACATTGTCAGGTATACTTGAATGAATGTGTCCTTATTTATCACAACTTTATACCCAAATACAGTTCATGTTTTCCGTCTGACTTTGTCATTCTAATCGATGATGGACAAAACAACTACTGTATCTCCACAAGTTGGAGTTATGTGGTTTGAGGATCCAGTGGAGTTGGACGGACACATGCACAAACACACACACACACACACACACACACACACACACACACACACACACACACACACACACACACACACACACACACACACACACCGATGTATAACGAAAAGATATAGGCTACTCACTGTGTAGTGCATATTATCACCCAGACATCCATTGATTTCAAAGCATATATGTAACCAAAGGTTACGGATAATATTCAAACTGCCGTGAACAAAATGGTATTTCCCTCTGGGATTCCCTGACAGTGAGGGTATAGTTCTACTATAGTTGGTTGAAAACATGGCAACATGGAAACACGGGATGAACTTGCCCACAAAGACAAAGTACGGTGTTTGACATGGTGAGTTCCTTGAGCAGCAGTGTCATTTGTGGTTACCGTTCCAATCGAGACAGCAATTTTGCTGCGCCGATATGGCAACTATGAACTAACTAACCAGTAACCCTCCAAACGTATCACTCACATTTACTGTGTGCGTGTGCGTGTGCGTGTGCGTGTGCGTGTGCGCGCGCGCGTGCGCGGGTGTGTGTGTGTTGTGTGTGCTGACCGACCTGGTTCTCTGCAGCGTCACACAGCTTCCTCGCCCTCACGACAGTGTTTGAGTCCGCAGCTCTGACCAAAGTATACATCTTAATGTAACCTGGCAAATAGGGCACAGGACACAGACATATATTGGGGTTCTTCATTACCAAGAAGTTGGTGTTGGTGTATCTTATTGGTATAAAGAATGCCACAGTTTGGCAAATATGGCATGCAAGCCTGTAACATAAAATAAATCTAAACAAAATACGGTAGTGGCACTATCTACATAAAACAAAGAGGAAAGATACCACAATGAAATGAGATATTCCATTTCAATGAAACAAACATAAAATTACATTAATTGTGAGTTAAACCTAAAACTCACCACAAACAGTGTATGAGGAATGGCCAACTCGCACACTGAGCAAACACTGGTCTCCCAAGATTCACCCTTTTCCACTGAGAAACACATTACATTCACAACATTATAGTAACCTCTATAAAGAGATCAACCTTACAACTTACTTAATGTAGAATTAGAAATAGAAATACAAAGAAGCAGTACTTACAGTACAAAGACACAAAAACTCATATCAACCCAGTTGATAATAGCTAGTTCAGCTTTCACCTCTTGTTTACAATCTGGAACCATCAACAACATGTATTCTTAATCATCTGGAAATACACTCATAGTACTGCATCAAGAATGTGTTTACATTTTGTATCTGAAAATATACAATGCAAGTATTGCATTTTTACCAGCAAGATCTTCTCAAAGAATCCCCACAAATACAGGTTGCTTCTTATTATTCAAGACGTTTTTCAGTGTAACCCTTGACCCCCAGAACATGGCACTCTTAAAGTGACAGTGTCCCTGGTGGATTTACATAGAACTACAGGCATATATGCCACTGGGCTACATTAATTTGCTCCTTGGAAATTGTTTTGGCAAAACAAAGACTAAAAGATTACACACACAGTGACACACAGTACTGGTAAGATCTGTCTTCACGGTAGCCATTTTCATACAGTCATGTGGTTGCATTTTCTCACTAAGCTGTTGAGCAGCTGTTTCCAATGACCTTCATTAGACTTTTTGTCACAGTCAGATAACCAGGGAAGGGAACCCAGGGTTATTTGACTGTAACCGATTTGGGCACCAAATTTTAGTAGACGGTTCTTCCGGGTGCTTCAAAACGCCACTTAAACAAATAGCGGGCGAGGGGGGGGGGGGGGGGGGGCTTAGGGGTTGGGGGGGGGTTGCTATCGCTCCGGTTCAGTCTCTATCCTTTTAATACTACAGTCTAAGCTATAGTAGTCCCGTGCTTTGGTTAGCTGTTTTGGCTTTTTCTGATAAGCATTGATTCTTTCTTTGTTCAAACTCTGAAGTCCAACACAGTATACATAGGCCTACACACGCGTGCGCGCGCGCGCACGCACGCACACACGCACGCACACGTACACACAGAAAGAGAGAGAGTGTCAATTAACTCATCCCATATACAAGTCACAGGGGACAGAAACACAGGGGCGCGATAAACGCCTCATCAGTGTCTGGTGAGAGCAGACCGTCACAGGATGCACAAAGGAGTGGTTTCTCTGCTGGTGGTCCTGGGGTGCATCCGGTCCCTCCAGGGGGTCCCTGTCCTCCCGGAACCTCTCTATCCCACACAGGAGAACTTTGATCTGAGCAGGGTGAGTCATGCAGTGTCATCATAACACACAGTAGCTTAGCCCCAGCAGCAGCAGCCCTCATATTACATTCTGTCACTTGTTTTTTTAAATCTTTTATAGATACATTATACATTATTCCCTTTGGCCTATAGCTGTGTTGTTAAACTGTTCAAATGTGGTCAGTTTTATTTGTGCTGTCCTTTCTCTGTCAGAATGATGCTTTTATTTGGCATGGCATGTTTCAGTTTCAATAATAATAATAATAATAACAATAACGATAACAATAACAATAACAACAATAATAATAATAATAGTAGTGGTAATAATAATAACAATAACAATAACAACAATAATAATGTAATAACTATTCTCCCATCAGTTCGGGGGTAAGTGGTATGAGGTGGCGGTGGCCTCCACCTGCCCCCACTATGTGCAACGTCAGAGGAAAGACCCGAGCATTGGCATGCTGAAACTGCAAGACGTTACTCCGGAGGGGCTGGTCAAAATGACAGGAGCTCTACTAAGGTATATAAAATACACACTCACGCACACATTCAATCGCTTCCCCACAATGCAGTTGCTGAAATTCTTAATGCGCGCGTGCACGTGTGTGTGTGTGTGTGTGTGTGTGTGTGTGTGTGTGTGTGTAGGGGTGGCACATGTAAGCAGACCTCAGCAGATTATGGCTTGACTAACACACCAGGACGGTTCTTCTATCATATTGCAAGTACGTCTCTCTCTCTCTCTCTCTCTCTCTCTCTCTCTCTCTCTCTCTCTCTCTCTCTCTCTCTCTCTCTCTCTCTCTCTCTCCCTCCCTCTCTCTCTCCCTCCCAGTCCACACCAATGCAACATTCAAGTTGCAACTATACAGGCAACCCTTCTGCCCAATAATGGCAGTTGCAAGGAGTTGCATTGCGTTGGTGTGCACTGTGGCCTTAAAACTGTTTTGTTGCAAGGACTTGCGACAAGTTGTTGCAATGGTGCGGCCTGGACGACACATACAAACGCACGCACGCACGCGCACACACACACACACACACACACACACACACACACACACACACACACACACGCTCCACCTCTGTCTGCCTTATGTTATATTATAGGCCTACAGTATGTCTCATCGATTCTACATGTATATGTGCGTGCTGTCCTCCCTGCAGAGTTTGGAGCTGATGTGGATTCATACGTGGTTCAGACTAACTACGAGGAGTATGCCTTGGTGATTATGCTGAGCACAGAGACGTCATCCATGGACAAGACCGTCATAGTCAAGCTCTACAGTGAGTTGGTCTCTTCCACCGTGGCCTGTCTGTCTGTCTGTCTGTCTGTCTGTCTGTCTGTATAGGCCTATTCTTTGTTATACTGGTTTGTAAAGTGAACCTTGACGCCTTGGTAAGTAAGGCCTTGACGTAGAAATTACAATAAAAAAAATCTTCAAAATCCTTTCTGAAAAACCCACTCTATTCTGAGTGATGTGGGCTATAGTTTAAAACACACCACCGTCACTCTATTCTGAGTGATGTGGGCTATAGAGTTTAAAACATACCACCGTCACTCTATTCTGAGTGATGTGGGCTATAGAGTTTAAAACACACCACCGTCACTCTATTCTGAGTGATGTGGGCTAGAGTTTAAAACACACCACCGTCACTCTATTCTGAGTGATGTGGGCTATAGAGTTTAAAACACACCACCGTCACTCTATTCTGAGTGATGTGGGCTATAGAGTTTAAAACACACCACCGTCACTCTATTCTGAGTGATGTGGGCTAGAGTTTAAAACACACCACCGTCACTCTATTCTGAGTGATGTGGGCTATAGAGTTTAAAACACACCACCGTCACTCTATTCTGAGTGATGTGGGCTAGAGTTTAAAACATACCACCGTCACTCTATTCTGAGTGATGTGGGCTAGAGTTTAAAACACACCACCGTCACTCTATTCTGAGTGATGTGGGCTAGAGTTTAAAACACACCACCGTCACTCTATTCTGAGTGATGTGGGCTAGAGTTTAAAACACACCACCGTCACTCTAGTCTGAGTGATGTGGGCTAGAGTTTAAAACACACCACCGTCACTCTATTCTGAGTGATGTGGGCTATAGAGTTTAAAACATACCACAGTCACTCTATTCTGAGTGATGTGGGCTAGAGTTTAAAACACACCACCGTCACTCTATTCTGAGTGATGTGGGCTAGAGTTTAAAACACACCACAGTCACTCTATTCTGAGTGATGTGGGCTAGAGTTTAAAACACACCACCGTCACTCTATTCTGAGTGATGTGGGCTATAGAGTTTAAAACACACCACCGTCACTCTATTCTGAGTGATGTGGGCTATAGAGTTTAAAACACACCACCGTCACTCTATTCTGAGTGATGTGGGCTAGAGTTTAAAACACACCACCGTCACTCTATTCTGAGTGATGTGGGCTATAGAGTTTAAAACACACCACCGTCACTCTATTCTGAGTGATGTGGGCTAGAGTTTAAAACACACCACCGTCACTCTATTCTGAGTGATGTGGGCTAGAGTTTAAAACACACCACCGTCACTCTATTCTGAGTGATGTGGGCTAGAGTTTAAAACACACCACCGTCACTCTATTCTGAGTGATGTGGGCTATAGAGTTTAAAACATACCACCGTCACTCTATTCTGAGTGATGTGGGCTAGAGTTTAAAACATACCACCGTCATTCTATTCTGAGTGATGTGGGCTAGAGTTTAAAACACACCACCGTCACTCTATTCTGAGTGATGTGGGCTATAGAGTTTAAAACATACCACCGTCACTCTATTCTGAGTGATGTGGGCTAGAGTTTAAAACACACCACCGTCACTCTATTCTGAGTGATGTGGGCTATAGAGTTTAAAACACACCACCATCACTCTATTCTGAGTGATGTGGGCTATAGAGTTTAAAACACACCACCGTCACTCTATTCTGAGTGATGTGGGCTAGAGTTTAAAACACACCACCGTCACTCTATTCTGAGTGATGTGGGCTATAGAGTTTAAAACATACCACCGTCACTCTATTCTGAGTGATGTGGGCTAGAGTTTAAAACACACCACCGTCACTCTATTCTGAGTGATGTGGGCTAGAGTTTAAAACACACCACCGTCACTCTATTCTGAGTGATGTGGGCTAGAGTTTAAAACACACCACAGTCACTCTATTCTGAGTGATGTGGGCTAGAGTTTAAAACACACCACCGTCACTCTATTCTGAGTGATGTGGGCTATAGAGTTTAAAACACACCACCGTCACTCTATTCTGAGTGATGTGGGCTAGAGTTTAAAACACACCACCGTCACTCTATTCTGAGTGATGTGGGCTAGAGTTTAAAACACACCACCGTCACTCTATTCTGAGTGATGTGGGCTATAGAGTTTAAAACACACCACCGTCACTCTATTCTGAGTGATGTGGGCTAGAGTTTAAAACACACCACCGTCACTCTATTCTGAGTGATGTGGGCTAGAGTTTAAAACACACCACCGTCACTCTATTCTGAGTGATGTGGGCTAGAGTTTAAAACACACCACCGTCACTCTATTCTGAGTGATGTGGGCTAGAGTTTAAAACACACCACCGTCACTCTATTCTGAGTGATGTGGGCTAGAGTTTAAAACACACCACCGTCACTCTATTCTGAGTGATGTGGGCTAGAGTTTAAAACACACCACCGTCACTCTATTCTGAGTGATGTGGGCTAGAGTTTAAAACACACCACAGTCACTCTATTCTGAGTGATGTGGGCTAGAGTTTAAAACACACCACAGTCACTCTATTCTGAGTGATGTGGGCTAGAGTTTAAAACATACCACCGTCACTCTATTCTGAGTGATGTGGGCTAGAGTTTAAAACACACCACCGTCACTCTATTCTGAGTGATGTGGGCTAGAGTTTAAAACACACCAACGTCACTCTATTCTGAGTGATGTGGGTTAGAGTTTAAAACACACCACCGTCACTCTATTCTGAGTGATGTGGGCTAGAGTTTAAAACACACCACCGTCACTCTATTCTGAGTGATGTGGGTTAGAGTTTAAAACACACCACCGTCACTCTATTCTGAGTGATGTGGGCTATAGAGTTTAAAACACACCACCGTCACTCTATTCTGAGTGATGTGGGCTATAGAGTTTAAAACATACCACCGTCACTCTATTCTGAGTGATGTGGGCTATAGAGTTTAAAACACACCACCGTCACTCTATTCTGAGTGATGTGGGCTAGAGTTTAAAACACACCAACGTCACTCTATTCTGAGTGATGTGGGCTAGAGTTTAAAACACACCACCGTCACTCTATTCTGAGTGATGTGGGCTAGAGTTTAAAACACACCACCGTCACTCTATTCTGAGTGATGTGGGCTAGAGTTTAAAACACACCACCGTCACTCTATTCTGAGTGATGTGGGCTATAGAGTTTAAAACACACCACCGTCACTCTATTCTGAGTGATGTGGGCTAGAGTTTAAAACATACCACCGTCACTCTATTCTGAGTGATGTGGGCTAGAGTTTAAAACATACCACCGTCACTCTATTCTGAGTGATGTGGGCTAGAGTTTAAAACACACCACCGTCACTCTATTCTGAGTGATGCGGGCTAGAGTTTAAAACACACCACTGTCACTCTATTCTGAGTGATGTGGGCTAGAGTTTAAAACACACCACCGTCACTAAGTATATTCTGAGTGATGTGGGCTAGAGTTTAAAACACACCACCGTCACTCTATTCTGAGTGATGTGGGCTAGAGTTTAAAACACACCACCGTCACTCTATTCTGAGTGATGTGGGCTAGAGTTTAAAACATACCACCGTCACTCTATTCTGAGTGATGTGGGCTATAGAGTTTAAAACACACCATCGTCACTCTATTCTGAGTGATGTGGGCTAGAGTTTAAAACACACCACCATCACTCTATTCTGAGTGATGTGGGCTATAGAGTTTAAAACATACCACCGTCACTCTATTCTGAGTGATGTGGGCTATAGAGTTTAAAACATACCACCGTCACTCTATTCTGAGTGATGTGGGCTAGAGTTTAAAACACACCACCATCACTCTATTCTGAGTGATGTGGGCTATAGAGTTTAAAACATACCACCGTCACTCTATTCTGAGTGATGTGGGCTATAGAGTTTAAAACATACCACCGTCACTCTATTCTGAGTGATGTGGGCTAGAGTTTAAAACACACCACCGTCACTCTATTCTGAGTGATGTGGGCTATAGAGTTTAAAACATACCACCGTCACTCTATTCTGAGTGATGTGGGCTAGAGTTCAAAGCCCACAAGAAGGCCGCCGCTAGCTTTTCAGACGCCGCCCCACTCTTGGTGACATACATGTTTTTACACCCTATAGGAGTCCAGGGCTACTGTAGATGGAACTAAATGTTTCCCCCAACAGGTCGGACTATGGAAGTGAGAGACTCTGTGGTGGACGACTTCAAGACGTTGGTCAGAGAGCAGAGGATTACTAGTGATGATGCCGTCATCGTTAAACAGAACATGGGTATATACTGTGTACACGCACGCACGCACGCACGCACGCACGCACCCACGAGAAATTGGGAATTAGCATAAACTTAAAGATGGAGTGCCACGATTTTTGGGTGTGTCCACACACATAAAAGCATGATTTTAACAAATACTATACACTTTTTGGGAAAAGTTCTTCCTAATAATATATTATAGTAATACCTGATGATCATGTTTTAGGGTTGAACAAAATCGTGGCACTTCATCTTTAAATTGGGAGAGACTTGAAAATATGTAATACTAATATAATATAATACTTTTGTTCGTATAATGCTTATTTTTCTGTTTTCTTTTCTCCAGGTGAATGTGTTGTAGAGGGTAGGAAAGTAGCAGAACCTACTGCTTCACCTCAGGTATAGGTCCGATATTATTCTTAAGTCTTGAATACATGGTTTAACAAAACTATACTTTCAGCCTATAGTCCCTTCCTAACATTTTAGTCTAGTTTTTAGTTGTTGGTCGAAATCGTCAGTATATTTAGTCTTAGTTTTAGTCATCATAGCTTAGTTTTAATTTAGTTTCCATTTAGTTTTCGTCAGTGGAAAAAGGTAGTCGACGAACCCTTCTTGTCTTAGTTTTAGTCGACGAAAACAACACTGCTACAAGTATATGGCCATATATGTCTGAGGCAAATTAAATGTCTTTCTGAATTTTTGCACCTGAGATCTTGCACTTTTCAGTAGTTTTAGAGATCATGGTTTTAAGCACTTAGTTTTTACATAATTACTTGACACTAGACTGTAGCTGTTGTATGGGTTTTGTATGGGCACAATTAATTTCATGTGCACCTTTTACTCTGTAACTGGTATTGCTGAAAATAAAGTAGAACCTTGAACCTTTCACATTATTATTATTATTATTATTATTCACTTTTGCAGACTGTAGCAAGCTGATGAAGACAGAAGCCGCATCGGAACATGCCTGACACACAGTTCTTGTATCGCGTTGTACTTGAAATGTACTGTAATTCTGCAAACTGTTAATAAATCAATCAATCAATCAATCATGTCATTCTGTTAGCTGTTATATTGTCTATATACATTTTAAACATACACAGCACTTGTTATAGTCCTACTGCATATTATGTAAATGCATGATGTGGAAATGATGTGGATAATGTGTACAGGGTAAATGTAAAACATTCTAAAAGCAACTGGATGCATTTGTTTACATGCAAGCTTGCGAGAAGTAAATGTTTTTTTTTTAAATTCTGATACAAGACTTGAATGAGCATGTGTTTCAGAGCAAATGGTGCAAACTGCACGCCGTACTGGAAGACGTGACAACTGAAATATGTCCGTGCCCGAAATAGAAAGAATACAAATAAAATTGAGGAAAGTGTAAATATGGACCTTTTTTCTTTTCTTCGTTTATTTCAAGAGTAGGCCTACCTTATACGGGTTCAGTTTGGTTTAACCTTTTAAACCTTTTTAAATAGTTTTCTAATAAATATGTCTGTACTTTTTCTGTAAAGCGACTTTGGGTACCTAGAAAAGCGCTATATAAATCGTATATATTATTATTATTATTATTTTTTGGTACTCAGAGTTAAACTATTAAACACAAACATTGTAATAATACCCATTCTTTGGTGTTTTAAGCATTGTGTTATAGCTATTGGAAAAATAGCAGATCTACACAAGCTCGTATCGCGGCACTCGCTTGTACAGGTCTGCAATTTTCTGGACATTCGTGAAAATGTGTGTGTGTGTGTGTGTGTGCATGTGCGCGCGTGTGTGTGTGTGTGTGTGTGTGTGTGCGTGCGTGCGCGTGTCATATACTCATAAGGAACAAATGTGTGGTGGTCACTGATCAGTCTGTCAGATGACTTTTATTGATTCGGTGATATTTGCTTCAAATGTCCAATTCTGAAGTCCAATGATTAGAGTTAGAGAGAGAGAGAGAGAACTTTGCTCTTTCAGTTGTTTATTTTCTCATTTGAAGGGGGGGGGGGGGGGGGGGGGGGCGAGACAGGCAAACACAAACACAACATACACCGTGGGTCAATGGCCCCTGTCCCACTTTGTTTGGCAAGGCTGAGACATGGTTGCTTTCCAGTGGCGAAGTCAAATCCAGTAAGGGGTGAGCCGTTGGAGGATTCAGAGTCTCAAAAGTGTCATTAGTCAAAAGGCAATAAGGCGGACAAGATGGCGAATCTGGTTCCTCGGTTGTTGTTGTTGTTGTTGGTGGTGCTGCTGGGGTTCGTGTGGACCCTCCAGGCGGTGCCCGTGCAGCCCACGGACCCCCTCTACCCCACGCAGGAGAACTTTGATCTGAGCAGGGTGAGTTGCAGGACGGAAAAGACGTATACTTTTAGCTATATTGAAAAATAGCAGATCTACAAGCTCATATAGGCTGTGAGCTTGGTATAGGTCTGCTATTTTTGGAGAAACAAAATCGCGAAAATGTGGCAAATCTTTGACTATATAATATATTCTTTCACAGTGAAGGTTTTTTTTTTTTTTTGGGGGGGGGGGGGGGGGGGTGTCCCCTGGAACGACTGGCCAAATACAGATAATTCTGCAGGGGGGTCCTTGACCTTGACTTGAAATAGTTTGAGAACCATATGGGCATATATTATATAGAGACATATCAGGATTTAGAAGACATTTTGTAGAATCGTCCTCGGGTCGAAATGCGTTAAAGATTGCTACATGGGTCAAGACCAAAAAATAACTCACGGGTCTATATCCGTGGTCTATAGGACTAAATATGTGCATCCTATAGAAATAAGCATGTTGTTCTGTCTCATTTGCTTCCTATCCAGGTGAATGTTATATTTGAATGGCTATACTTTTTTTTTTTTTTTTTTTTTAAACAATAATTGTATTACTTTCGAAGCCCTTGCATGACCTTATATTGAGTTCAGCTAACTTTAAAAAAATATATTATTATTATTATTTTATTATATATAGGCTACTACTGGTCCATGCACCTGAGGTGCTATATGGTCATTGCTATTATTATTATTATTACTACTACTACTACTACTACTACTACTAGACCATCCTACTAGACCATATTCGTACCTATTTGTTTTGGTGACTTGACTTCATGACTTGATTTCTCAGTTTGCAGTGCATTTGCCAGTCATATTTGCTACCCCTTTTGCCGCACATCTCTTTTATCCATGCATTCTTTCAGATCTTGGTCAATCCATGGTGCTCTAACATCTTTCACAGTGCTGTAACGGTATAGGCTACTCTATTAATCACTTGTTATATATTTAGTTGTATTTTATTTCTTTAACTGTTTTTTCTTATACAGTCTTGTAAAATGTCATTTCATATGATGTAATTGTAATGTATTTTATGTGTGGAGTGTGGACCCCTGGAAGAGTATAGCTGCTACTAAGGTAGTAGCTAATGGGTATCCAATTTCTTTTTTTTTTTAATAATTTAAAAAAAGAGTCGGTAACGAGGGAAGTTGTACATCCATTGCCCCACTCGGCTAATGCAATACCCGTTGCACCCGTGTCAGAGTAGGCCTATACGTCCCTTTTACGCCCATATATGCAGGACATTTCAGTACCTGTCTCTCTGTGTCCCTTTATTCCTAAATATGGAGTTCTGTGTTTGTCATGGGCATGCCCAAATATGTTGTGATGTCAGAAAAGGCCAGGTCCATATATAGAGAGCTCGACCAGAGGCCTTTTATTTTGTGGTGGTTCTGGAGAACCGTGTGTCCGACCGACTCGATTTTATATTATTTATATTTTCTGTGCACATTCTATCCCATTACACCCGGTGTTTATTTATTTTCTATGTGATTTCTATATGGGTTAATTGGCCTTTATGTTCGTCTCAATGTCAGATCACACTGCTTCTATATTCCTTCCGTTTCTACTGCCCCCTGCTGGCCACGTCCATGTCTTCTTCTGATGACCCATAATTATTCTCTCTGTGACGTTGTTGTTCTCCATGATGCTGATTAAGTGTTTTAACAATTAAAATGTATAATCTAAGTATAATGCTACTAAAAAGTGAATTAAAAACACACTTCATCGGGTATACTTCTCATCAAGCCGATAGGCGTTTTAGGCTGTAAAAAAAATAACACAGTTGGCCTGAATATAACTAATTTTGATTATATATATATATTTTTTTTAATGGGACGTTTTTTAATTATGTTTTTTATACATAATTACGATCTGGAGGACTCACGTTGAGAACCAGAGACTATGTCGTCATTAGTTCATATTTTTATCTGTCTTAATGTACAGTGTATTATCAGTTTAGTGGTGAAACAGCCTATACTGTGCTGCAAATGCAAATAAACAAAGACCTAATATTTTAAAGATGTCATCTAAATCATGAATCAAGAAATACCTATGTTTCTATGCCAGTGGTTCTCAACCTTTTTCATGTCAAGGACGGACCCGCCCAGAATTAATGTATGTATATAGAATGTATTATAGATCCCCATCTGAAAATATGTTGTTCCATGCATGCGGGGACCGGGACCCGCCCCTCCCCCCAAAGGCAAAGATTTGAGTTAAAAAAAAGTTCGCTCTGAAAGAATAAGAAGAAAAAGATGGCGCGGCACATTTTCACGATTTTTCAAAAAATAGCAGATCTACAAGCTCGTATAGCGCGGCACTCGGTGCTTGTAGATCTGCTATTTCTCAATATAGCTAAAGCATAACACAATGCTTTGAAAACACCAAAAAACGGGCTCCTATATATAGAAGCCCAGGATAATGAAAGTGTAAATATATTTCAACAATGCTCCTTATATCTCCTCCAACCAGATGATGGGGAAGTGGTACAGCGTGGCCCGATGGAACACGTGTCCCCATAAGCAGCAGCAGCGCCACCTAGGGGAGATCGCCATTAGCTCCCTGGTGCTGGAAGCCGATGGCGAGGGAAACGTCATGATGACACAAACTGGACTGAGGTGAGACCATGCAGTGTTGTTCAAGTTACTTTAAAAAAATCACACCTGTGTGAACCAAGGCACTACCCCTCTCTCTGTTTCTGGCGCTCCCTACTGCTATAAATATGTAACATACTCGTGCTCATACACACACGTACACAGGTACACAGGTACACAGGTACACAGGTACACGGACAAAGCTGGATGTAGAAGTGGTTGCACCACTTAAAAAAAATTGTTATAGTTATAGCCCATTCTGACCTGAGATCAGATTCTAAAAAAAAATCTTCTATACATCCTGACAGTTTTCTGAACAAGCTGTTGTTTTAACTATGTGTACGTCGTTCTTCGATTTTTCAAAAATAGCAGACCTACACAAGCTCTCGGTTCACTTCATTCATGGCATTATCCCATTAAACACCTGGTGTTTATTTATTTTCTATGTGATTTCTATACGTGTTGGCCTTTTGTTCGTCTCAATGTCAAGATCACACTGCTTCTATTCGGTGGCGCGCTGTGTGAGCTTGTAGATCTGCTATTTTTCAATAGCTAAAGTATAACATAACATAACACCAAAAGGGGTTCCCGCCCAGAATGGGGCTAGTTATAAAAGTAACTAATTACTTTACTATAGTTACTAAATTATGAAAGTAACCATAGTTATTTTACTTTACTTTATGGTCAGTTTTGTTGAGTGTGGTGGGCGGTGACGTCAACAGTGTGCCTTAATCACGAACGACCACAGCTGTGATGCATTCACACCGCCGACACCTTCAGGGTTAGGGTCGCTATCAGTGTGGGCACACTCGGCACACCCGGTTGCGCAGCGCACTGGATTTTCGAACGACAACGCACCGAGTGCACCAAATAAGCGGACGGCAAGAGAGCACACCAGTGCGTTCAGGGGCGCATTTCCGAACGCACCCTATATAAAAAAGGAGAAAGAAAAACTAAAGATATACACGATTTTCCAATTCAGTAAAATTGTCCCTAATGCCACTGCTACAGTTGTTTTAAGCTCTACTTGCCAAAAGAGAGGAAAAAACAGGAAAAGAACACGGTTCTTTTACGTATAACGTGGGTAACTAACTCACCCATAGAGCACCGAAGTCCTGACGTAACTCGCTCATCCCTTCGATTCCCCTGGTTCGCGGAAGTAATTTCTCTATGGAGAATAACATGGGGTGATCTTAATATCGTCTACTATAAGCGTTGTGGTCCAAAAATAAACAAGCTGTCTCGGCGTTATTGTCAGGGAGGTGTCTCTGTATCGTTTGCAACAGTCAGTCACTCATATTATGATACAGTCTGCTTCTAGCGAAAATGTAACTAATTCAGCAGCAGTAACATTAGCGTTTTCTGTCAGTCATATCCATATGAGTGAAGCGGCCGGGGTGACATGTTTATTGTTCAAACACAGTTCTTACATGAAGCAATCTAAAAATCCTCCTATGGTGATTTCAATGCAACTAAACAAATACATGAACCTGGGGACTGACGCCCTCTACTGAAAGTGACACAGTAACTATAATGGCGTTACAGAATGGGAAAATGGAAAGAGTTACGTTAAAGGTTACAGCAAAAAGTAGTTTCTTTATGTAAAGGGACTTAATGTAAGTTCCAACACTGGGTAAGGCAAATACAGGATGCACACACGCACACGCACACGCTCAAACACACACGCACACACGCACCAAATGTGTGGTTTTTCTTTCTTTCTTTCTATAGGCATGGGCAATGTAAGCAGATTATCACTTCGGATTATCAGCTGACCGACACTCCAGGACGATTCTCTTTCCAGAGTATGTCTTGTCATTAACTATATATAATCCTCCTGCTCCTCCTCCTCTCTCTCTCTCTCTTTCTTTTTTTTTTAATATTTTTTATCCCACGATTTTGTAACCCATTTTTCACCCCTGTGCCAATCATCTACAGTGATCCTGGGCTCTATACACACCCTCCGCCAACCTGGGGAGAGCAACGGACTTAACTCATGCTTCCTTCATGCCTGAGTGTCCAAGTTGCTCCTTTTACACCTGACAGAGGGGGGGGGAGTTTCCCTGGTTGGACGTAGCGCGTGGAAGGAACACGTTATTCCAACCAGTTCCTTTCCCCTCCATCAGGCGCCCCGGCTGGCCAGGGGGAGGCAGTTTAGAGACCAGGATTACTGCATGTTTTTGTGAGGGTACCTACCCTCTCTCTCTCTCTTTCAACACAGATATTATGTTTGTTTTTTTTGTTATAGATCAGGGGTGGGCAACTGGCGGCCCCCACCTTCACTTAATAATGTGGCCCCTCAGGTTAATGTCAGAATACTGATATAATATTGATTTCAGCCGTTTACAATTCCACGACATGCAAAACAGGGCCCGCTTTAAATAAATACTAATAAGACTTTATACGTCTAAATCAGTAAGCTCAACGCTTCAACGCAAGTATATAATTAAAGGCATTTGAAATGACATGAAAATGTTCATTTTCAGGATTCCAATTCAAAAATAGCAAAGATTTATAAGATTTCAATTCGAACATAGCAAAGATAGCCGATGTACAAGCTCAAAACGTGTCGCGCTGCGACGCGTTTTGAGCTTGTAGATCGGCTATTTTTGCTACGACAGTAATATGTGGCCCTAATATAGGAGTGAGTGTGGAAATATAGTGGCCCTCTCCATCGTCAAAGTTGCACCACCCCTGTTATAGATGAAGGAACACTCACCGCTGTGTTGCGTTTGCCCGTGTGCGTGCTCTTAATTGTCCTGAACAGAGTTCGGGGTTGAGGCCGATGCGTACGTGGTCCACACAAACTACGACGAGTATGCCATAGTGATAATGGTCATGTCCGGACACAACAGAACCTCCGTCAAGCTGTACAGTGAGTAGAAATCCTCCCGTGAATTTATCAGAATTTTAGTATAGAATATTAGCCCCTTTTGACCCGAGATCAGATTCTGGAAAAAAAATATCTTCCAAATCCTGACAGTTTTCTGAAAAAGCTATGTTTCTCTATGTCATGTCGTTCTTCGATTTTTAAAAAATAGCGGCCATGAGCTTTTAAAAGTTTTTTTTTTTAGGGATTTAGGGATAAGGGTTAAGGGTTAAGGGTAAAGGCAAGATATAGCCCATATAGTGTCTGTCCATTTTACCTCATGAATAATGTACGATGATAAGAGCTCCTCTCACTTCACACGGGTGTGATTTTATAGCCCGTTGAAAGCTTAATAATTCAGCGTCGTCAGCCTTCTATATTACGTTTAAACGTTCTTTGTATAATATTACAATTCTTAAATGTCGGTCGTGTCCGGGTCCACACACACGCCCATATTTATTAACCCATGTTGGTGTTATAGCGTCATGTCGTGCTTTAGCTATTTAAAAAATAGCAGATCTACAAGCTCATAGCGCAGCTTGTATAGGTCTGCTATTTTTGGAAAATCGAAGAACGACTGACGTAGAAGACATTTTTAGAATCTGATCTCGGGTCAGAATGGAGAACTGTCAGGATGTAGAAGACCTTTTTTTAGAATCTGATCTCAGGTCAGAATGGAAAACTGTCAGGATGTAGAAGACATTTTTTTTTAGAATCTGATCTCGGGTCAGAACGGGTTAAGATTGAAGATCTCCTCCTCCACCAGGTCGGACCATGGAGGTGAGGGACGCCGTGCTGCATGACTTCAGGACACTGGTCAGGGAACAGGGGATGACGGACGACAACATCATTATTTCTAAGAACAAGGGTAGACACACACACACACACACACACACACACACACACACACACACACACACACACACACACACACACACACGCAGGCGTGCGCACACACACTGCTTGAGGAGCTTAGATGCCCCAAAATCAAATTATGGCACATCAGAGATAACCTGACTCTGCCAGATCCAAGAAGCTTATAATTGCTACACAACCCAATGCCGCCCCCATCTGGCAGAGTCAGGTTACATCAGAGACGACGGGGAGACCTTTCACTTGGATCACATACCGCTAAGTTGACATAATAACATAACGCCATAACGCGGCTAACGCGCGCACAATAACTATAACGCCGTTACGGAGTGGGGGAAATGTAAAGCGTTATATCTAGGTTACAAGTTACCGCAAAAAGTAGTTTCGTTATAGGTACTGTATAACGTAACGTGACGTAAAAGGGCGTTAGCTACAACACTGCACATGACACATTCTCACAACAGTACTACTATAGTGTCCATGATGATAAATAAACTGTAAACTGTATAGTGAACAGTGCAGTTTAGTATTTCTCATATTATGTTTTTAAATGATCCGACAACGTACATTTTCTCTGCATTATGTTAATACTTAAATATATATATAATATATTATATATTTTTTTTTATCCCACGATTTTGTAACCCATTTTTCACCCCTGTGTCAATCATCTAATGTGATCCTGGGCTCTACACACCCTCCACGTACAACCTAGTCCCCCATATATGGGGGACAAAGGGGAGAACAACGGACTGAACTCATGCTCCCTTCATGCTTGAGTGTCCAAGTTGCTCCTTTACACCTGACAGGGGGGGAGTTTCCCTGGTTGGACGTATAGCGCGTGGAAGGAACACGTTATTCCAACCGGTTCCTTTCCCCTCCATCAGGCGCCCCGGCTGGCCAGGGGGAGGCAGTTTGAAGTTTTAAAGAACAAACTCCATGACCTTTTCTTTCTTTCTTATTTTATATCGTTACAATCTTAATGTTTCGTCAATTATTTTGGGGTACCAGTCAGTCAAGTCAGTTTTTGGCAGCAAATTTCTATTTTAGTTTTAGTAGTTTTAGTCTCTTGAATATAGTTTTCACTTAGTTTTCGTCACATTTTAGTCACCTGGAAATGTCTTAGTGTTAGTCTAGTTTTAGTCGACTAAATGTCATGAGATTTTAGTCGACTAAATCTATACACGTGATTTGGTCGACTAAAATGTGTTTTGGCGGGCCTTGATGCCGTCAAAATGGCTGATTTTACACTTGCTGAAAATACCTTGTAGATCTGCTATTTTCAGCATGCAACCAAGTGTAACTCGTAAGTACTGGATCTCGTAACTCATACTGGATCTCTTGTCCACTATAGTCCCTTCCTAACCTTTCACTCTAGTTTTTATCTCTTGACGAAATTGTCAACATATTTAGCCTTGGTTTTAGTCATCATAGCTTAAAGTTTTCATGTGGTTTTCGTCAGTGAAAAAAGGTAGTCGGCGAACATCTTTCGTCTTGGTTTTAGTGGACGAAAACAACACTGGCACCAGTGATAATACATCTCTCTCTTCACAGGTGAGTGCGTTCCAGGAGAGCAGGCGATACAGCAAGTGACAGCACCTGAGCCTCAGGTACGTATCATTTGTTTCCCCTTATCGTATCCCTCTTGTTGAAAAGAATGGGTTTGGAAAATAGAAAAGAAAAGGAAAAAAGAAACACTCGCAAAATTGCATTTTGTTCTTGAGAATCACTGAGTTTTGGGGAGAAAAAAAAGTGCCTTTAAAGGTAGGGGACCCTCTTACACACAAAACAATATGTATAAAAGTATATCTGGAACAGTGACATAGATCATCCATCGACGTAAGCATGCAACTGCAACCTTGGTTCATTTGGCCTCGGGTAATACTCATTCACATCTGCACTGTAACTAGAGATGTCCCGATACTGTATCGGTATCGGAAAAGTATCGGCCCTTATTTGTCATATCAGCTCATGTCGGTATCGTCGAAAATGCCAGTCTAACCACCAATCCGACACTGGGGGTGTTGTTGGGGCATGTGGAGTTTGCTTTGGAGTTGACCCAAACTGCAAGTGCACATATGAGTGAGTAATCTGCTATAAACACAACAGGAGATATAGGCCTATATATATCTAGATTTTTTAAAGATTTGTTTTTGTGCCTTTATTGATAGTTACAGGGAAGACGGACAGGACAGGAAAGAGAGAGAGAGAGAGAGAAGGGGAGAGACACGCAAGCAAAGGTCGCCATGAACGGGACTCGAACACGCGACGCGCTGTCAGGCCGGAACCTAATATGTGGCATGCGCCTGGACCGCTTGGCCAGCGGGCGCCCCGAGACATATAGTGTAGTAGTGTCAAAGTCCTTTACCTTATACCCACGACTGGTTGTATAGATGACTCATGAGATAGGTCGTTCAGACGTATGCTCTTAAAAAAGGTTATAGTTCATACTATTAATTCTCTACAGTCCAAAAGACAGGCACAGCATATAGAGAGCACATGCATGCAGTCATAAACCGTTTGATCTTCCCCAATCAACACCACCTGCCCTATAGATTGAGACCAGCTCATTATACAACAGCAGGTCGGCTTCGAGGAAGCAATCCGATTGGTTGAAACGGCGATCTATAGCCGTGCTTTAACCACCACATTGGAACACCTAATCAAAACATTCAGCCGTGCTTTTTTTTCTCCAAGAGCGCAGAAGACTTGGTGACGCTATAGGGCTATTGCTAGTTTCTTGGGACATCTCTGCGATGCCTTTCGGAACTGTCCGCAGGTGTGCATTAACCCATTCTGACCTGAGATCAGATTCATACGAGGTTTCCACTGGACACACACTGGTCTGATGAACCCATTCTGACCTGAGATCAGATTCTAAAAATGTCAGTCGTTCTTCGATCTTTCAAAAATAGCAGACCTACAAGCTCGTAGCGCGCCACTCGGTGGCGCGCTATGAGCTTGTAGATCTGCAATTTTTCAATAGCTAAAGCATAACATGATGCTAACACCAAAATGGGTTCCCGTTCAGAATGGGTTAATGACGATAAAGGACACCCTCTCGTGTAATGTTGCTTAATTAAGTAATATTGCTTAATTAAGTAATATTAATTAAGTCAGCCTTGGCCTTCATGACCATGCATGCCCTCTAGTGATGTAGTAGCCGTAGAATATACCAGAAATAAAATATGGCTCTCACAAGACACCCCATTATAACCACCATTGTGTGACCTCTCCGATATGAGCGAGCACCTGGAAAGCAGTGGTGGAAAAAGTACTTACTTAAGTAAAAAGTATACCAATACTGCCATTTAGAGCCACTTTGTTACGAGTAAAAGTACGGAATTGAAAATGTACTTGAGTAAAAGTACAAAAGTATCGGCAGCTTTGCGACGCATCGTGAGCTTGTAGATCGGCTATTTGCAAATGGCCAAAATGTATATAGGGTTGAAGTGGTTAAATGTATGTTTTCTAATCAAAATGTAAAATCGCCAAAGTAACTAAAGTTTTCAAATAATTGTAGTGAAGTAAAAGTACAAATTCTGGCCCCCCGAGATGTAGTGGGAGTAGAAGTACAAGTACTGGAAAATGGAAATACTCAAGTAAAGTGCAAATACCTCAAAATTGTACTTATTAAATTGTACGCATTAAGACCCAGCGTTGCTTTTTAGCAACAATTTTATTTTAATTAATTACTAATTATTTATTTATTTTCTGTTATTTTTTCACCTAAACGTCATCAGTGATGTTCATTGCAATGCCATTTCAATGCCATTGGTCATGATATTTGCATATGAACACCCCCCACAGAGGCTGAAATTCACACAAATAAAAAATGTCTGGACCGGTGCAATTTTGAATTTCTTTTAACATAAGACTTTTGACCTTTACCCTAATAAAAGTAGGTAAAAAAATTGTAATATATGTTTTTTTGTGGTCATTTAGAATGTCTAGAACATGTTTTATTCATTATTGTGAAAGATATCCCCCAAATGTAAATTATTAATTTATTATATAATTATTATACATTTTTCATCAAACTTTTTTTTTTTTTTTTCTTTTTAACATATTTTTTAGTCTTAGTCCTAGTAGTACAAAGTAGTAGTAAGGTTGAAATCTATTTTTTGCAAGTAGAAATTAATGCGGGTCTTAGAGGGTTAAGTACAAGTACTTAGTTACTGCTGGAAAGTATACATGTTGCACATGCAAGTGTTTGCACACCGTTTGCTCTCTGATAGAACCACACATTCTGAGAAACCTCCTGACCGTCTCTATTGTGGACACTAGCTCTGGTCCATAGCGGCATGTGTGGACCCGAGCTTATGTGGACACAACCTGCAAAATGGTCCGTGCGGGACTTTCAATGCAATATGAACATTTAGCAATTTCACTATTTGACTTTGTTAAAATACCTAGATTTGTAGTATAGTCTCTGACTGTGTCCGTTTCGATTGTGCTTGTTGTTCAGAGGTTTAGGAGAAGTGTGGTACCTCTCGCGTTTCCTGCAGAAGAGGGCTCTGGTATGGGAGAAGATGCACCCATGTTCAAAGGACCGGGTAGGACTCTATCATTCTCGTTTCAGTTAACCACTATATTACTCACACAACGCGTCGCAGATCTAGATATAGCTATAGCTATTTACGCAGATTGTTCGCCTATGCTTGCAGAAGGTTCACCTGTTTTCGCTGTTTTAATTGATTGCCAGAGTCCTGTGGTACAGGATTTCTGCTCTGGTTATGGTTGGTTGAGTCCCGTGGTGGGAGTTCTGCTCTTGTTTTGGTGAAATATCAAGTAGTTCCGGTCATTTTGTGGGGGGGGGCACATGGGGGCCACGCATTAAAAGTAAACTAATCCACAAAACTAACGTCATTGGTATTGTTGACCTATTTCTAAAATATTAGTGCAACTTCCGTTCATTTTTTAGCCCTCTATTGCACGGAACTATGCTTTTTGTGTCCATATCACTACGCCCCAAAAAATGAAAAGTTAGAAATAGGTCAACAATACAAATTACGTTAGTTTTGTGAATTAATTTACTTTTACTGCGTGGCCAATGTGCCCCCCCCCCCCCCCCCCACAAAATGACCGGAACTACTTAATATTTACCAAAACCAGAGCAGAACTCCCACCACGGGACTCGGGGCAATCAATTAATACAGTTGGCAACCACTATATTAATGGCAAGTATTTCATACAGTTTAAGTAAAAAAAAAAAAATCTGAATTATCCCTTTAAGCCCGCAGTTCAGACCAAAGACTCACGGTGAGCCAAGTTGAAACAAATTCATGTCGCCTATAGACTGTAACTGCTGCTTCATATTCACTTCATTGTATTTAAAAAAAGAAATCTCTCTCATAATCGACTCACTCTCACTCTCTGTTTGTGTCCCCCCCCCCCTTGCTCTCCTCCACAGAGTCCTGTCAGGCAGCGCCAGATGCGGGGCCATGTTTTGGGATGGTGCAGCATTTCTTCTACAACGCCTCCTCGATGAGCTGCCAAATGTTCAACTACGGAGGCTGTCTGGGCAACCAGAACAACTTCGCCACCGAGAGAGAGTGTCTGCAGAGCTGTCGTACCGAGGGTTAGTATGGGTTGCATATTGTTTACGCGACTACGGAGAGGAAAGCATGCGGTTCCATTGTTTTTACACTGTCTCGCAGAACAATTACACACAACTATATTGTTCTCTTTCTTTCTTCCTATACATTATGTCTATACGTTTTAGCTGCGTGTCGCCTGCCGATGGCGGCCTCCCCCTGTAAAGGCCAGCCACCAGTGTGGGCCTTCGACTCCGTCAGCGGTCTGTGTCTGGCCTACAAAAAGGGCTTCTGCCAGGCCAATGGCAACAAGTTCTACAGCAAGGCCGAGTGTGAAGAGTACTGCGGTGTAGTCAAAGGTGAGATGAATGAACAAGAGGAAGACGCAGAAAGGGAAACTCAAAACAGCTAACACACCCACAAATACATGCAGACACAGTACTGTACAATCATATATATGCATGAGCAAACATAGCATAAACAAATACACATACTGTAGGCCTATATGTATAGTCTATATGTGCAGCGTGGTAACGTTGTATGTATTTTGTCTTTACAGGTGAAGAGGCCACACTACTGCCAGCATGAAATGAAGAGACAATTTACGGACCCAAACCCCGGCATCACACGGATGCAAGATAGAGATAAATAAAAATGAATCGTGATTTTATAACAATGACAGTGTCTTTGCGGGCTACACACCTGTTGCAGATCACCAATAAACACATTCAAAGGTTTGCCTGAATGTGATACGATACCTTGTAGATTTAAATGTGTTCTTGTTCTTCTGGGACTAATCACCTGTCAGTGATTAGTGTTGATTGGTGAGGAGGCGCTCTCCTCCCAAAGGGGGCTCCTTATTGGCAGGTGAGCCACTAGGAAAATAACTTGTAATAAATGACAACATTGAAGCCAACAAAAGCCAGAAAAACTCTGGGAGGCAAATAATCAAGGCTGTGGCGACAGAATTCAGCCCAATCTGAAAGTTTCAGCATAATTTCACCACTGACAAACTGGTTATGGGGCGAATTACGGTTTTAACAGTTTTTTCACCACTTGTCAGCAAACTTGTTTTCCCCCACATCCAGGACAGGTCTTCATGGCTCTGCGGCCACGTCCAAACTCACAATGAGAAACTATAGGTGCTCAAAAATACGCATTTCTCATTCTAATCTAAAATGTGCTGAAAAGGTTCTCATCGCCCTTCAGCCAAACAAGGCCACATCCCCACCAGATTCCTCAGAGACGCAAGCTGTCTCCATTGCTCCCATAGAGTAACCCACGTTACAAATGTATATCCATCAGTCAGTGTCACGTCCCGCGAGACTTCAAATTGGCTCGAGAAATCCCTCTATATAAGAAAGGAAGCAAAAAAGAACCTGGCAACTACCGCCCTAGTCCTTTGTTCCATCTCAAAGGTTTTAGAGAGATTATAATTCAAGAACAAATCAACAGCTATACCTCGCCGAGGGTAAACTGCTGTTTTAATTCCAATCCGGCTTCAGATCAACCCACTCCACTGACACAGGCCTATCGTATTTGAACGACTACATCAAGCGTGAGGTATAGACTCAGGCAAATTCTGTGGCATGGTCATGCTGGACCTCCAAAAGGCTTTTGACACTGTAAATCATTCAATTCTACTGGACAAGCTGAAGAATAAACTGATTGAAATCCTACCTTTGGAGGGAAGGGAACAAGCGGTTGACATCAATGGAACGATGTCCTCGTCCCTCCCAGTGAACTGTGGGGTTCCCCAAGGATGCATACTTGGGCCGTTAATGATTCTCCTTTACATTAACGACATGAATGCTGAATGTAAAAAAAAAAAAATTGTTCTCATTTGCGGACGACTCAGCACTCAAAATGCAATTTGCGGAGGCTCTCATTTCGGAATTCATCAAAATCCGTACTTGGCTTACCGATAACAAACTCTCACTACATCTTGGTACAAGCAGTCTATTCTTTTCGGTTCCAAACATTCCCTCACCAAGGTCAACGTAAATGACTTCCAAGGTTAAAGTTGATGACATAGTAATCTCCGGCAAAGAAGAGATGACATATTTGAGCTATGGTGTCGACAACAAGCTGACAGGTGAAAGCAATTGCATGGCAACAGAGGTGATCAAAAACAGTTGATCAAAAAGAACAACATTCCTGGGCAGAATTTCCTCTTTTGTCAACCACTGTTGTTTTCGGAGACTAAAACCAAGACGAAAAATGTCGACAATTCCGTCAACAGATAAAAACTATAGACTGAAATGTTAGGAAGCGACTGGTGGACAAGAGATCCAGTATAAAGTAAAAGACATTTTACACTTGGTTGCATGCTGAAAATATCAGATCTACAAGCTCACAACACGTCGCAGCAAGTGTAAAAATGAGCCATTATGACGGCATCAAGGCCCACCAAAACACATTTTAGTTGACTAAATCACCTTTAGATTTAGTCGACTAAAACTAAGCTTGCAGACCTCTCAAAACAAACTAATTTGACTACTTCTCGGCCCTATAGGGGCGGCCATGATGACCCACCTCTTTCCAACCCATTTTGCTAGTGTAAATTGGCTCCGGGTAGAAGACAAAGTTAAGCAATAGAAAATGGGTTCGACATTCAAAATTGTAAAAGCAGCCTTGCCCTCCATGCCCCTCAGTACCCTGACTAACTACCTCGAAAAAGGGCTATACCGTCCCTCAAGAAAGTGAGTGACTCCCACAGCTACAATACTAGAGGGAGCGTGAACAACAATCTGGTACCACCCACAAATACAGGTAAATTCTCCTTCTACGACATGGCCACCCGTGGAATGCCCCTGACCCCCTCCCTCAAAGAATGCATATCACTTCAATCTTTTTGAGTGGTGCAACCAATCCAAGGAACAGCAATGTCCACGTTCACCTATGTGCCTATGTGTGTTGGTTAATATATATACATATGACTATGAGTACCAGTAGGGGCGCTGTTGTGCCAGAAACAGAGAGAGGGATAGCGCTGCACTGTTGCCTGCTAATGAGAGAGAGAGAGAGAGAGAGAGAGAGGTGTGTGTTATATGTAATATGCCGCCGACCCCATCTGAAAATATGTTGTTCCAGGGACCCCCCAGAAGCAAATATTTGAGGTAAAAACTGAAACTCTGAAAGAATATATATTCAAAGATTTGAGGCACATTTTCACAATTTTTCAAAAATAGCAGACCTACAAGCTCGTAGCGCGGCACTCGGTGCCGCGCTACGAGCGTGTAGATCTGCTATTTTTCAACAGCTAAAGCATAACATAATGCTTAAAACACCAAAAAGGGGTTCCCGCCCCAAAACGGGTTCTATAGCACATCAGAATCAAACGCACTAAATCTGATCCCTATAATAGCCAGACGATGATGATGACATCTACAGTATGACTCCATAATATGGAAATGTTTCAGCTCATTATTATTTTGTGTTAATGCTGTTTCAGCTTTTCTTTTTTACTTATTTCTTCGTGTTTCCTTTAGATCCGCTCACTGTCCTATACACAGTATTTCTTCCCCTTTTCTCTTTCATGCAATGTACAGTATCGTGTATCTGCATACAGTATCTCCCGTATACGGTATACGCAAAGTAGGATCAAGTGCATGTTTGTGT
>NC_137883.1:4868424-4905924 GCF_963924005.1 Protomyctophum bolini | reverse complement strand
AAAAATGTCAGTCGTTAATGTCAGTCGTTAGGGTCGTCAAAAATAGCAGACCTACCCAAGCTCGTAGCGCGCCACTCGATCGCGTCATTTTGAAAAAGATCGGAATCGGGAAGAGAATATCGTATTTTTGATTGTCTAATTAATAAATCTGAAAGAAAGTATATGTATAATAAGCAATGAGATTTTGTAAAAAAAACAAACTGTTGTGCATGCTAGTTGTTTTCCTTCTGGTCCTTGACAGTCCCAGTCGGAGATCGTCAAACAAAGACTGCACGCTCGTGAAAGACACCTAGGTGTTTGTATAGTAGCTATCTGAATGAGAGAGATACTCTTTAAGAGTTTTAACCTGACTTCAGTTCTATAAGCTGTAGAACTGTATTCACTCTACTTAACCAATACACCGTTGTTGTCTCCACCAGGCCGAAGGCATGGGGAGAGAGTATGTTTCGCATCCGTCCTTCCGTCCGTCCTTCCGTCCGTCCGTCCGTTACCAGCTAATCTCCGGCACCGTTGGCCCGATCCATGCCAAACTGAGCACACACACTCCCTGGATGCCAACGACGAACCTCTGCCACAAATATTCCTCAACGGCCTGTTATAGCGCCACCATGAGGCCGATTTAGGCAAAACACATTTCTGTAGATAACTCGTACACATTTTAGCCATACATCACACAATTCGGTATACACGATCTCCATAGTCATGTGATCAACACGGATCTGCACAATTTCCCATCTTCCATCCTGATTGGCTAAGATTGGCTTCCAAAGCTCACATGATTGGTCCGTCTCGAACAAAATGCCACAAATCACAAACACAGTGTCCAATTTCCTTGAAATTATACATGCACATTTCCACTAGGCCGAGGACGACATGCTACAATTCCTTTCCCAAAATCAGCCTCACGGTCGTGCTATAACAGGGCAATTCCTGTTTTTACCTATGACTGCATCATCCGTATACAACTTATGTATGCGCACTCCCTAGAGCACATGGAAAAACATTTTCCCTGCATCCCTCCACGTTGCACCTAATAATTATACATTTCAAACGTTCCTTCACAGAGATACTGAGATTTGACAGTTTACAGCGGTCGAAAGTACTTGCGCGCTCTGCTTGCGCACTAGTTGGCCTACTTTATGGCCTACTAGTGTGCAACAAGCAAGTATGCACTCGGCAGAGTGCAGTTCTAGTTTAGTCTAGTTCTCTTGGGAGAGCGTTTGGTCAATCGGTCAATCATATTTATAGCTCAAGTCGGCTGCATTTTGGAACATATTGGGCACATGCCACATACAGTATAGGCTACATTTACACACGCATCCGATCTGAACGGGAGTGCTATAAATAGACATTTAGGGTTCTACTGTGTATAACCCGCGTTCCCCCGCAATTTGATGTGCCGGTGCTGCACAATACGCTAAACCCGCTAAAGCCGGCGCGTTATGACGACGAAACCGGGAAATAAAACCAAACAGGGAGCCGGCGCTCATCGTATAAGGACACAAGTAAGACGCGCAAACGCGGGAAGCAAACGCATGCTCGTACATATTTGGGTTTTGGACGTATAGCTGCTTTGGGGACTCCTTATATGGTTATGGCTGAGTCATGGTGACGTAACAGCGGGACAGACACACAGACAGACAGACAGACATGATCTGCTAGATCTCATAGTTAGTGCTCACTGCGTTCGCAATTACGCACAGACGCCTGAGATGGCTATAGGACTATGTACTGAGGATGGAGCAGGACCTTGCATCACAAAGGTATGGCCTTACGATGGGACACCACCACCAGGCGAAAGAAAACCTGGGAGGCCCAAAGACCACCTGGCGCAGAACTGTGTGACGCAGGAGCTGGAACAGATGAACCTGTCCTCGGGGAGAGGAGAGGCGCAACATGCTGCCAAATGGAGAGCGCTCATTGAAGCCTTATATATGTCCCATAGAGGGACGAAAAGGAGTAAGTAAGTCTGGGCTGCGCTATATGGTATCTTCGCATTCGGGTTCTTGGAAACGCCCCACCCAGCCACTGCGTTAGTTTTACTCAGGTTAGGTTTAGGTATAGGCTCGGTACCAGGCTTTCATTTTTGTTGGTGCAAAAATTGAAAGCCTGGAGGAACGCATTGGCCGCTCTGGTCTAAAAGTGGGAGTCAACCCTTCCGGGTGGGCGTCGCTCCAAATGATGTGACGTAGCGCTGCACCAGGGGGGAGAGGAGGGGCCGGGGGTGACGGACAGATCGATGAGATCCAATCAGGGCGTGCGCATATCTCAGCCGCGACCCACCCCTCTAGACCAGAAACCTAACACGTTAGCTCAGGCTATAGGTTTAGCTATAGTTTACTGAGGTTAGGTTTAGGTATAGTTTACTGAGGTTAGGTTTAGGTATAGTTTACTGAGGTTAGGTTTAGGTATAGTTTACTGAGGTTAGGTTTAGGTATAGTTTACTGAGGTTAGGTTTAGGTATAGTTTTACTGAGGTTAGGTTTAGGTATAGTTTACTGAGGTTAGGTTTAGGTATAGTTTTACTGAGGTTAGGTTTAGGTATAGTTTACTGAGGTTAGGTTTAGGTATAGTTTACTGAGGTTAGGTTTAGGTATAGTTTACTGAGGTTAGGTTTAGGTATAGTTTTACTGAGGTTAGGTTTAGGTATAGTTTTACTGAGGTTAAGGTTAGGGTTAGGTTTAGGTTTATAGGTATAGTTTTACTGAGGTTAAGGTTAGGGTTATAGGTTTAGGTTTATAGGTATAGTTTTACTGAGGTCATAGGGTTAGGTTTAGGTACTGTATAGTTTTACTGAGGTTAAGGTTATAGGGTTAGGGTTAGGTGTTGGCGGTCAATCACAGCGACTGGCCAGTCAGTCACAGCGCACCATTTACTCGAATGCGAAGAAGGAACCATATATCAGCCTGGGCTGCTATATATAGGGCTTCTGGGAAAATGAGTTCAATTGCAAGTGAACGGGCTGGTTTGTTTGGACTATATACAACATGCTGTGGAGGCTGTGTTCGTTTCGCATGCACCGTAATAATGGCGGCATGTTTTTCCTCTTGAACGACAAACCATTTGGACTATCGTGTTTTTTATTTTCGTCGATCAAAGCTGCAAATACTTGGGCGTTATTATGCTCCCCAAAGGTATAATAGATGGACCCCTGGCAGCCTTAGATAGGATGGATATAGATCTAATCTAACCCATTCTGAACCGGAACCCATTTTGGTTAGCATCATGTTATGATTTAGCTATTGAAAAATAGCAGATCTACAAGCTCATAGCGCGCCACCGAGTGGCGCGCTACGAGCTTGTAGGTCTGCTATTTTTGAAAAATCAAAGAAACGACTGACATTTTTTAGAATCTGATCTCGGGTCAGAATGGGTTATAATCAGACCAGTGTGTGTCCGGTGGAAACCTCGTATGTGAATCTGATCTCAGGTCAGAATGGGCTTAAAGCCCCCCGAAAGTGTTAATGGACTGCATGCTGCAGGCTTTCCTTTTCTTCCACCCGTTTCTTTATCGTCGTCTATCACTTCATTATCATTATTATTATTTGCCATCTATATATATTGTACTATTTATTATCACTTTATTATATTTTTTTCTTTATCTCCGTCTGTTTCTCCTCCCTCGCCCATGCATGTTGCTCTCTGAGTCCCGTCTATGCGGAACCGACCGACCTCCATCGCACACAAAACACACACTGTCGCCAGCATGTGTGTGTGTTTTGGAATGGCATTGTATCGCGCACGCGCACACACACACACACACACACACGCACGCAGCAGCAGAATGCTGTAATGTGCTGTGTTTTGCTGAGGTGGTGGTCGTGGTGGTGGTGGTGGTGGGAGGGGAGGGGGGGCTTGTCAGGGGAGCGAGCAGGAAGAGGGGGGGGGGGGGGGGGTGGGTGGCCAGGTTGGGGGTTGATGCTCCATATGGGCTCAACCCGCCCCCCCCCCCCCCCCCCCCCCCCCCCCCCAACCCTACATCCCTCCATCCTCCCATCCATCCCTCCCCCTGCAAACAGGCAGATGTCATATGGGACGTTCCCCCCCCCCCGGTGGGGCACAGGGGTCACCCTGAGCAGGGGTAAATAACAGAACAGGAGGGGGGGGGGGGGGGGGGGGAGAGAGAGAGAGAGAGAGAGAGAGAGAGAGAGAGCGTGCATGCCTTCCTGCCAACAGCCATTCACCTCCAATCCGCCATATATAATATAGGCACACCAAATACACATGCATGTATGTATACAGTGCTCACCCCACTCTCTCTCTCTCACACGCACGCACGCACGCACGCACGTGAAAACCATACACGACAAAAATGGGGATGAAATGAAATGCTCCCTATATATATAAAAATCATTTGCCCCGGCCCAAATATAATCTGTACATATAATAATCTGTTTATGTATAGGGGTGGGTTACCTTACCACCAACCTGTGGATTCACCATGACGCAACAAAACATACTATAAGGAGTTTATTTACAGTGGGGTGCAGGGGGGAGAGATAACCATTAAACATAAAATAATGAAATATGGAGGTTTATAGAGAGAGAGAGAGAGAGAGAGAGAGAGAGAGAGAGAGAGAGAGACAGAGAGAGATAGGAGGTTTCTGCCCAACAGTGACACGCGTGAAGGAATGAGGGCGCGACAGGATTTTGGCGACAGGTGTCTGCAGTGGCGTAATGCTGTGGACCACTATGGGCCCGCCATGCTAAACAAAGCAGTATAGGCAAGGGGGAAAAAAACACATGCGAGTACAAACCCACACACACACACACACACACAGTCACACGCACGCACGCGCACACACACACACACACACACACACACACACACACACACACACACACACACAGGAGGCTGTTTTCTGTGTATTGAGGATGAATAGTTATGTGCCTGCAGGGAGAATAAGGAGTAAGGTTACTTTTTTTACACACATACACACACACACACACACACACACACACAGTGTCACACACACACACACACACACACACACACACACACAACACACACACACACACACACACACACACAGCACTTATACAGATCCCTTTACCACTGGGGTATAAAATGGATTTGAATGAGAAAGAGGGGGGCAGAGGGGTGGGGACGGACGGACGGACGGACAGACAGACAGACAGACAGGGGACTCCCTTTGTGTAACAGGAGGGTCTGCTCATGCTGTTCTGCTCCAGTATGGCTATGGGAGATGGAAGAGTGCAGGGTCACCCTCTCTCTCTCTCTCTCTCTCTCTCTCTGACATAGGCTGGCTTTTGCCGTGTTGCCAGACTGTGTGTGTGTGTGTGTGTGTGTGTGTGTGTGTGTGTGTGTGTGTGTGTGTGTGTGTGTGTGTGTGTGTGTGTGTGTGTGTGCGTGTGTGAGAGAGAAACAAGCGATTGAAAACAAGCCCCCAAAAATAAGCAAGTATATAAAGCGACTTCACTTCACCCCTTTTTCTTTTAAACGTGTAATTGCCCCCCCCTCTCCTCAAAAAAAAACTAAATAAATAATCTGTACAGGGGGGAAAAAACACGGCCAAAGCCGCTTATATTAAGGTGACATGGCAACACTTGGCTGGCTGGCTGCTCTGTCTCTCCTCTTCACCCCCCCCCCCCCTCCCCTCCATATCTGTCCATCCATCCATCCCTCTCTCTCTCTCTCTCTCGCTATTAGCATAGCAGCTGCCCTACTACAACTACAGGGTGTGTGGGGTGGGTGTGGACAGGACAGGTTGCTCTGTGCATAATGTGTGTGCGTGCGTGTGTGCGTGTGTGTGTGTGTGTGTGTGTGTGTGTGTGTGTGTGGGGGGGGGGGGGTTCCAGTCAATGGCAGCCCGTCTGGCTGCCTGAATAGCAAGCTAAAGGCAGGCCCCCGTGAGCTAGACAAAGGAGGAGGGGGGGGAGGCTGGGAGTGGTGGGGGGTTGAAGGAGAGAGAGGGAAGAGAGGAGAGGGAGAGGGAGGAGGAGGAGGAGGAGGGGAGGAGGAGGGGGAGGGGTGCAGAAGAATGAGTGCAGTGAATGGAGTGCCTTGTCACCCAGTATACTATGGAGGAGAAGAAGGAGAAGAAAAAAAAAAAACACAGAATGGAACTGGGAAGAATGAAAGAAAAAAAAAGTTCAAAAAGGAGCGGAGAAGGGGCAAGGAAAAGGACTGGCCCCGCGGCCACCTGTCTCTCTCTCTCTCCTTCTGCTCCCTCTCTCTCTCTCTCCCCTCTCCTCTCGCACACACACACACACACACACACACACACACACACTATTTACACCCCATCTTACCAACAAACAGGGGGGGGGGGGGGGCTGGTAGCGACAGACATGTTTGTGTTTTCTGAAGAAGAAAGTGCAATATCAGCAGCCATTTAGGATTTAAAGGCCATGTCAAAAAGCGTTGCCGGCTTGATGTGCTTTCTGCCATTTTATCGTTTATACAAATTGCCTATATATAAACTGTATATATAGGTAATTTAGTTGCAAACCCGCATTTTTGGACTGAGGTCGATTAAATAAAAAAATGTCTTCTGAATCCTAAACGTTTTCTGAAATACTATATGTTTCTATGACACTATATATAGTGCTCAAGGCACCACCAAAAATATGTGACCCCCCCCCCCCCCATCTGAAAATGTGTTGTTCTGATGGAGAGTTCTGATTGTCTTTATAGTTCAATGTTTGTTTTGTAAACGCCATTGACAATGAAGGGAAAATGTATTATGTTATGTGTGCCTCATTACATCATATTGTCTCTTTATTGTTTGTGGCGTCAAATGTTTGTGTTTGCGCCGTTTGTTTTACATCACCATCACATCACCATATCAACATGAGTTAGGCTTTTATAGAGGGTATGCACATGCATACTGTGAATGGCAAGTTGAGTGACAGCGAGAGTTTAATGACGTCTATCGTCGTGTTAATGCGATCAAATTCAAGTTTTCTGTTTGGGTGTATATGGGCTGTCAAGGCCAGACACTTTGCTAGATAGAAAGAGGATAATTCAAGCTCTTCGTACAGCTGCAATGTTTAGTTGGTGAGTTGAACATTGTTCAATGCAATCAGACAGGACTTTTCTGTTTGGATGTATGTGGCTGTCAAGGCCAGAAAGACGTTTTTTGCCACTCAGTGGCATCAAGGAATTGAACCTCAACTCATACAGCAGGTGAAATTGCCCACCAAATTAAACTGTTGGGCATGTGGAACCAAATGCGGTTCAATCTGTGTACACTCTCAGAGTTAAATTAGCATTTATTTTACAATTTAAATTGGGGGTCTCAGAGATAAGAAACGTCATTAGATGGGGGGCCCGTTAGACTAATGCATGTCAAACCATGGGGGTCCTTGAAATTAAACAGGTTGAGAATAACCCTCTTTTGTGGGGGTCCCTGGAATATCTTATCAAATGGGGTACTAAAACCCATTTAGACCCGAGGACGATTCTACAAATGTCTCCTAAATCCCGACAGTTTCCTGAAAAACCCATGTTTCTATATCAGTGGTTCTCAAACATTTTCATGCCAAAGACCCCCAAAGATTATATGTATTTGGCCGCCGACCCCCATCTGAAAATATGTTGTTCCAGGGACTCCCCCAGAAGCAAAGATTTGAGTTAAAAACATTGGCTCTGAAAGAATATATATACAAAGATTTGCACTAGGCCTACGTTTTCACGATTTTGCAAAAAATAGCAGACCTACCAGCTCAAGCTTGTATAGATTTCAATAGCTAAAGTATAACATAATGCTTAAAACACCAAAAGGGGTTCCCACCCAAAATGGGTTTATATAATCTGCTCACTAGAGTCACTACACACACAATATTTAACCCACTTCCTAAAATGCTATAGGCAGCTGGAGATGACGTTTCGACATATCACAGTCCAAATATAATAACACATAAAAGTACACACTTGCAGACTGCTTGTTGGGTGCTCCCGCACCCGTAAGGTTGTGTGTATAATGTCGTGGCTCGGTATCTTATATAGCCTATATTACGCAGTGCATTGTGAAATGAAACGACAAACCGATCTAGAAATGTTTAATGATGAAGTCAAACTCTGGTTGAAACCGGGGGCCAGAGGTGCGAACGCTAATGTGCAGACAATTGGACTCGAGTCATAGTGAGTCGCATATTTGACGACTTGCGACTCGACTCGGACTTTGAATGTAAAGACTTGCGACTCGACTCGGACTTGGAAGGTAAAAGACCAACGAGACTTGAGACTTGACTCCGACTTGCTAGCCAATGACTCCCGACTCGACTCGACTCGAGACAAGATGACTTGTGACTTGTTTTGTTTCCGAGCATACGGTATTTGAATACAGCGTCGGTGTGCAGCGCAACTCCACTCGCACACTAAGGCAAAACCTTTATGTTCACCACACAGCTGCAGTAGATTGAAAAGTTGCTTCCTACCTTTGAGTTAGTGTTGCTGAAAGACACCCAGATCCAATTGTATATTCCATATTTCCATATGTACTAACTAAGTGTGAAGTTGTGTCTGTAAACTAGTGTCAACACGGAGGCACACAGTGACAGTTGTGAGCATGCGCAGATTGCACTACCTCTGCTCCAGCGTACAGGGACAAAACGGCCATTAGGGGGAGCCATAGTACAGTGAAATACAGTGGGGAATATCTATTGATTCATTGATTGAATACTTTATTGGCAGAAATGTAATGTAATCGGTATAGGGTACAGTCAAACACTGATCAAAAAGGGATCACTGAAAAAAGTCCTTTCTGTCTTGTTTCCATTCGGTCCTGGGTAATCAATTCATAATCATGACAAGTCACATAACAAAATTCAAATTCTAGACTTGACACAATCTTGTGACTCGACTTGTGACTCGGCTTGACTTGCCCACAACAGAAAGACTTGGGACTCGACTTGGGACTCGGACCTGAGGGTTGGATTGACTTGGGACTCGACTTGGACTTGGGACCAAATTACTTGGGACTCGACTTGGGACTCGGACCTGAGGGTTGGATTGACTTGGGACTCGACTTGGACTTGGGACCAAATGACTTGGGACTCGACTTGGGACCAAATGACTTGGGACTCGACTTGGGACTCGGACCTGAGGGTTTGGACTGACTTGCGACTCGACTTGGGACCAAACAACTTGGGACTCGACTTGGACTCGGACCGGAGCGACTTGAACAATTGTCTGCTAACGTGTTAGGCACATTTTAAAACGGTTACTGCATGTATTGGATGTATTAGTATTTGTATGCAAAGGATTGTTTTAGTATAGGTGTGTTGTAAACAAGGATTGTTTTAGGTGGAGGCATCTAGAATTTTAGAAAGGTCTAACCAGGGACTGGGGGTTGCAAATTAGCCTTGGCTACAAACCCATATATAGCCTACATTGCAACGGTTTCATGTTTTTTACAACTTGATACAAACGTATACATAAAAAAATGTTTTAATTAGGGATATGCTCCGATCCGTTTTTTTGGGGGGGGGGGGGGACCGATACCGTCGATCACCTATTGTTTTTCTCATGACCGGTCCGATAGCACCGATACGGATCTTGTGAAATGTTGCACATTTTAATATTTCCAAAAGTCACAAAGATGCAAAATGATGTCATACTATATATCTGATTGACATTTATACCACTTAAAATGGTGTAAAAGATCAGTTTCTGGATATAGGGTAAATACCGATTACCGATCAGAGTGAATATTGGCCGATCGGTCACCGATCGCTGGCCGATTATCTGGCGCATCTCTAGTTTTAATTAGCTGATATATTTGTTTCCCGACTATTGTCATGAGGCAACATTTTGTTGTAGATGTAATTGTTATTCTGAAAGAATAACAATTTTACTTTCTTTATAATACTATAGTTAGATATCAGCATACAGTATTATTCCGTTCTCTCAAGTCTCTCTGCTGAAGAAATCATTTCCAAAATACCTGAACTGCTCTGGGTGTCTGGCCCGGAGTATAAAGCTATGATCTATTTGGCAGGCCTGCCCCGGCCAAGACCAGAAATGCAGGCTAAAAAGCCTAATTTATACGTTGTCGTATATACATGTATACTGTTGTGTTTTTTTTTTAAAGAATCTGTTATTGTCTGTGTTTATGTGCCACTGGTGTACGTAGAAGTAAAAATTAGGCGTAACCCATTTTGGATGGGAGCCCCTTTTGGTGGTGGGCTGTTGGCATTATGTTATGCTTTAGCTATTGAAAAATAGCAGATCTACAAGCTCATAGCGCGCCACCGAGTGGCGCGCTACGAGCTCGTAGGTCTGCTATTTTCGAAAAATCCAAAACTGACTGACATAGAAACACATAGCTTTTTTCAGAAAACTGTCATTTTCAAAACAGACATTTAAAAAAAAAAATCAGATCTCAGGTCAGAATGGATTAAGGCACATGAAGAATCTATTAGAGGGGGGCCTATATAGCCATGCTAGCAGCCAAACCTGGGAGACCAGCCAACTCAGCCAGCAGACAATGGGAACCCAGCTCAACAAAAACATCCTGCAGAAGTGAGAGACGGAGGGGGGGTTGTGAGGAAGGAAAGGACAAGCAAGTATAGCAAAGCCAGAAAGCTGTTTGGTCCGGCAGCGAGCAACACAGTAAAAGAGGCTGCTGCTGCTGCTGCTTAAAACCCATTCTGACCTGAGATCAGATTCTAAAAATGTCTTCTATACATCCTGACAGTTTTCTGAAAAAGCCCCATGTTTCTGTGTCAGTCGTTCTTAACATTAACGTTAATAGCATTTCTATCTCTGGGACCTCCCCCCCAAATTTATATTGTAAAAATCAATGCTAATTTCACTCTGGAACCCGGGCCCCACTGCTATATACTGTATGTTTTTGGTCTATCAAAATATATATAACAGCTGCTACAGTGCTACATTCTTCCACTTTTCCGAGTTAGGTTATATGATGTCTGTGTACCTGCACTCATGGTGTCGAGTTTGGTAAAGGGGAGATGTGATGAAGATGGGGCACCGGATCAGTTACTTTAATTTCTTTGTGGTTAATAATACAGAAACATTACATGACTGCACTCGATATGTTCAGAGGGCAAGTTGAAACAGCTGTAAGTGTAGCCTACACATGTCAAAATGTCAAGTGTTATAACCCTAGTTTCGGGTACGATATAATATAGGCAAACATTCTGCACAAATATATAAGAAGTATATATAGGTCTATACAGCAGTGGTTATACCTTTCATTTTTAAACTCGGTCATAGAGAGGATTTTGCAGCATATAGTCACATGAATCTCATAACTTCACTGTAACTATTATTTTTCTTTCTCCCTACACACACCCTGATGGGAACCGTTAAAAGATTAATGTCGAAAGGGTGAACACCCAGTCAATGTTGCAACATGGACAATTGTTACATGCACGGAAGACATTGCCATGACAGTCTCCCACGGTCCTCATATAGCCATGAAGCACTATCGGTTACAAATCAGCGACTTAAATCGAAGATTTGTGTTTTGAAGTTTTTTTCCCGTCTTAACAAAAATCACAATATGAATAACATTGTATGCTACCGCGTCCGCCGGTGGCCTGAAATTTTTTTTTTCCCCTTCCATTGCAACAATTACAAGTCAAAGGAATCAAACTCCATCAGTGAAATCTACTACCAGAGTTATACCAGACATAAACAAACCTAGAGAAAACACTTCTGCAAAACATCGTGTAGTAAAAGAAACTGTCTGTTATGTGTGACTTGAAAGGAAACGGCGTGATTGTTTCAATTCAAATGTTACTGTATAGTATGCTATACAGTGTATACTATAGCATTCCGTTGTGTGCATGCAGCATACCGGTACATTGCCTATAGCGTACATTCCTTGGGTAAAAAAAAATGAAAAAAAACAACCATGAACTTTCAGTTTGGTTAGGGTTGAGATGGAGACATGGGAAATGGATTGAAAAAAAAAAAAACATCTATTACAGAAAAGGAGCAAGCAGGGAAATATATATACACACTGTCTGGTATACCTCACATAGCCTAGATTGCAAGGGAAATACAGAGAAGCGTGTGGCAATACGGTGCATTTTAGCATTGAGAGGAGATAAATTGCAGTAAAAAAAAAAGGCTGGGGCCTTATTCATCAGAAAGGGAGAGTGAAAGAGTGTTTGAGAGTGTGAGAGTAACATAAAACCAGGCCTCAGTCTCTTTCTCTCAACACACACACACACACACACAAAACACACACTCACACACACACGAGGTTCCCCTTCTTTAAACCAGGGCCTACCCACAATGCACCGCGCTCTTTTATCCCAACAGTGAAAGGATGAGGCCAGATGAATGACAAAAGAAAGAATGGGGATCTGGGTTGGGCCAGGCTTGGGTAAGGGGGGGGGGCATGCTTCTCTGACCATCCTTTTTCTATGGAAAATAAGGGGAGGGCTCTCTCCAGAGGAACTCTGGACTGGAGCTCAGTTTGCCCTGGGAGAGATGAGGAAGAAAATGCATGCAATACACAGAAGGCTTTGAGTTTAATGATTTCTTTACTGGCTTGTACACAAACGTACAAAAATAATACAGCACTTTATCTCCGCAAATCGCATCGCAACATCAACATCATCACAGTGTTACAAACGTTCAAACAAAAAAATAATAATAATAATACCGACAAAAAAAAAAAAAAAAGGGAGGAGAAAAAAAAATCAAACTTGATGGAACATCTGCGGCACGCTTTAATTCATGCATTGTCGCGTGACGGTGTTGCCCCGATGAAAATATCAGATCGTCAAGCCCAACGCTTGTCTTGAAAGATAAGTTATTTTCAGCGAGTGACACCGTCATACCACGAAGCATAAACCAGGCTTCACTCGTGAAAATCAACCGTTTCCTCTCGCTTGAAATGAAGCAAGTTCCAGAAACACAACTTGGTCCAAAGAAATCAGCACTTTTTCTTTTCTTTTTTTTTTTTTTTGTAAAAAATCATGTCACTCATAATAATATACATCAATCCGTTGGCCAGCTTCCCTTACGTCATAAATGTTATGACCCTGGTAAGCCGTACAACCACACAACCGTGCAATTTTTTTATTAATCATGTTACAATGATCTTACCATCAAATGTATTATTCCCCCATCATAAAACAGGAAGACAGCACTTCAGAAAAGAAAGTGCCCCAAGATATCATCATCATCATCATCATCAGTGTTGATATATATATATCCATATGTATATATACATACACCCAATCACAGAGATACACACATATCTTTGTAAAAAAAAAAAACATCACGTTTTCCCCCACAAAGTAACATACACACTAAGGACATTATCACCTGGAGCATAACGTTATACAATAGTATTTGTTGTGTTTGTTTGTTTGTTTGTTTGTTTTTTCTATTCAGAAAAAAAATTAAAAATGTCGACTCACAAAAAGCCAACTTCATCAACAACAGTCATCAGTGCAATATTCAAAACAAAAACAAAAAAACTCAAGTTTAAGACAAGCGATGCATATTCATTTTTGTTGCTTTTTTTATTTTATTTATACCAACCTGTGCCTTGACGTGGCAGATCTATTATCGCTTTAACTAATGTGTGGTGGTTTGTTCCAGGTTTAAAGTGGGATATTGTCAGCCACTGGACTCTATGACTGATACACAAACACAGCAACATGAGGCCCCATAAGAAGCAAGTGCATGTACACACTCTCCCCGAAAGATTTTCAGTTAAAAAAAACCCTTTTCTGTCTTGCACACAATCACCACCCAACTCTCTCTCTCTCTCTCTCACACACACACGCAAACACACACACACACACACACACACACACGCACACACACAGCTTCTCATGAAATGACCAAGTGGTGCTGTGGGAAATCTATCTCTCTATCTGTCGGCCATTAGCAGTATAGGCTTTTAAAACAGAACAATCAACAAAACAAAAAAAATAAACATATAAGCAGCATTGATACAGACGTTAGGGTGCCATGACTTTAAATGCAGCAGGCAGCGTTTTTGAAACCAAATTATTCTTTTCCTCCCCTCTCTCTCTCTCTCCTGTGATATCCTGCAATAGTCATGTGTTCTTCATCAACTCTTCACCATCCAACAGTAATATAGGGCCCGGGGTCAGTAGTAGTAGTAAGAACTAGTCCAAAGCCTTGGGCCTGCAGTTACCCGGTAAATACACTGGAGGCGCACGAGACTTCGCATTGTTGTGCAATAAAACTCCCTGCATTTATAAGTCATGTGATCAAAATTCATTTTTTCTTTTGTTTGACTAAAAGGTTTAAAAACTTGAATACATTATACAAAACGACCACCATAGCAGGCCTTCAGCTGATGAGAGATACGGATAAAAACAGTTGTGTTAGGGAACGATATGCAACAATTGTCTGTTGCGCATATTATGTATGTCAATCGTATAGGCAGGCGACCTTGCAGCCCACCGCTTCACTTATGATAATTTAGTTCGGCTGCAGTGTGGGAAAATAAACTGTTCCCGAATGCGTTGCGATGAATACATCGCATGGATGATTCCGTCTGGAATATGAAGTCCTTCAGGTTAAGCTACATTAGGGAAAAACATACTGGCGTGCAGATGACCATGTAGACAGATAACGTGAAGCTCTTCGATTCCAAACAGCTTGACTGAGTGGTGAGAGAGTTGAGTAACTTAACAATACTTTATAGTCGAGGTAGTTGGCAAAAAGGCAACCAAAAGTCCATGGGTGAAAGAAAAAGTCCACTTGTGTGTGTGTGTGTGTGTGTGTGTGTGTGTGTGTGTGCAGACTACATGTGAAGTGATGGGTATTTGAAGGGGAACTGGCAGGCCTACCTCCATACAGGGGCTGTTTATACTAGACTAGTCTGAAGCAGCTTGAGTTGAGTCACCCTAGATATCCTTAAAACGCAATAGATTTTTTTTGAGAAGAACCACAACATATTATATAAAAAAAATAATAATGCATCTTCTCAATGTACCTTCATAAATATAAAACCCAGTCTGCTTTCACAGTGATGACTAGTATGTTAATAAAATACTGAAAGGAGATCATAAAGTGAATTACCAAATGTGACTTTTTTTTTCTTTCTATTTTTGTTGTTGTTGATACAAAGCGAAAGCAGCAGGTTCTATACAGTAACACATTGACCACTGGGCGACCAGTGGTCGCACTGGCCTGGAAAGTTGGACACCAGCATTGGCAACGTCGGCTTACAGTATAGGTTCTGAACTATAGGCCTATACTGTAGATTTTTGTTTTCTATTTTTACGGAGTCAAAGTAAAGCTATTGTGTACAGTACTTCACGACATTATTGAAGCCAATCGTTGTTACAGCATGATTACAACATCTTGGAAAAGCGAATTGGATATAATGCCGCTCTTTGAAGAAAAAGGGGGAAAAAATCAAATGGAAGAAAAATATTAAAAAAAATAATCAAATCTATGAATTAATAAAAGAAAATACACCCAATAGTGGCCAAACAGAGAGCAGCCCTTCTTGTCCTGTTCCATGATGTGTATTCCCTTTCAGATATTCCAGCATGCAGCCATAGCATCAAGTGCCATATTTTACGGAAAATAATTTAAAAGGGTCTCACACTAGTGAACAAACGGGTTCCCTCAAAGAAGCGTTTTGACTGTATAGAGGGAAGAGGGTAAGGAGGAGGTCTACTCATATACAAACCGTGGCCATCTGCAACTCGGGGAGTTCACAAACACACGCAACGCAACACTCGCACACACAGCAACCGGCTTTATATTATAAATGGACGTCACAATCTAGTATACACATTCAAGAGGAAAGCTTTAGTACCAACAAACTCACCAGTAAATGGCGTTTTTTTTTTGTTAAAAAGATTCATGTTTTGAAGCCGATACAGGTTCTATAGATATAAAACATGTGGTGTATCACTCACGAGTCAGTCTGTCTGAGCCCCGTTTGGTTTGTTTTTCTTTTAAATGAGAGGGGAGTGTGTTGTGTGTGTGTATATAGGTACGGTAGGCCTACTTTTATTGTCGTTATACAATTTGGCACAACTAAATGGTATTTCTCGTATTTCTTTTTTTTTTTATACATGAGCCTGGCCTTTTATATATGCGTTTTATTCCTTTTTCGTGACCCCCCCCCCCCCCCCCCATCTTCTTCTTTTTGTTGTTAAAGTTTTACCTGACAGCAGATCGAGAGAGAGAACAGGATCAGAGAAATCACCGGGCGCCGCCGGAGGAGTACTTCGCCTTGGTGATGAGGTATAAGACAATGTCCTGGTGGCCTCCGAACGCGGCGATGTGCAGCGCGCTCCAGCCCTCCCGGTTCGCCAGCCTGATGTCGGCGCCGAACTTCACCAGCAGCTTCACCAGCTCCAGGTTCCCGTCGATGACCGACTGGTGCAGGGCCGTCTGGCCCTCGGGCCCGAAGGAGTTGACGTTGAACTCGCAGTTCGTCATGTTCTGGAGCAACGAGTGGAGCTCCTTGGTGTTGCCCTTCTTCACCGCCTCCTGGAAGACCCGCTGGGGGGCCGAGCACGTCGACTGCTGCACGTCGGCCTGGCTCATGGTGGTGGTATGATCGGGGGAGGTTGTTTTTTTGTGGGGGGAGCGGGGGGGGAACGGAACGATAATCCTGCCTAGTGGCTTCCTATTTAAAAAAAAAAAAAAAAAAAGCAAGATCGATACGATATTTCGTCCTTCTCGGCTTCCCGTGTTACTTTGCTGTCTCTGTTGTCGCGATGACCACAGTTTGGTGGCGGCTGGGATTATAAACCGGTTGTCAAGGAAAGGCACACCTCGAGAGGAGTAGAGTCTATTT
The DNA here is from genome assembly GCF_963924005.1 of Protomyctophum bolini. Lineage (NCBI taxonomy): Eukaryota > Metazoa > Chordata > Actinopteri > Myctophiformes > Myctophidae > Protomyctophum > Protomyctophum bolini. The sequence continues at coordinate 4,889,174 of NC_137883.1, read as the reverse complement.
TATAGAGTAGAGATCAAGACCGTAACGTATATATCCCAAGAAAAAGGACAAAAGACGGGGGGTGAAAAAACCACACGTGGTGTGCAAAACAAACCAACAACAGTTGAGAGATATCCTAAAAATCCCTAATACTCAAAAGAGAGAGGGGGGGGGGTTGACAAAGATGGTCCCCAGAGTCAGAAGGAGTGTAGCTGTTGTCCCTGGCTGTCCCTCTGACCCTATCCGTAGCAGCATGGGATGGAGAGAAGAAGTTATAGCTCCGACTTCACGAGGAGAAATTGTGTAAAAAATCACTATCTCCCAAACTATAGCCCCGCGTTTTGTTTGTTGTTGGAAGTTGGAACCCCGTCGCTTTTTCTCGAAGAAAGAACAAAAAAAAAGAAAAAGGGCCCGGCCTGTTTGCCCCGAAGACGACGACGACGAGGCAGCCTTGCCTGCAACGTCCCTGGACCTGTCGATGTGTGTGCGTTGTTGCCAGGGTGTCTGAGGACAGGGAAAAAAATAAAAGTTTTTAACATGAGACTCGTGAGAAAAGCCGCATCGATTCCCCTTCCCACACCCCATGGTTGGTGGTGATGCACTCCGCCGGTGTACGGATTCCTTCCCTTTACATTCTTCTCTCTTTCGTCACATTCCACCACATTCAAAACGACGAGATCGAGCTCAACTACACACTATTCAAGTTGGGTAATGTAATCCCCCCCCCCCCACATGCACATACTGTAAATATGGCCTGCAAACAAAAAACAGCATACGTGTATGTATTACTTGCCTGTGGCAGATTGGACGGGTCCCGTTGGCGACGGAAAACGATTAGAAATCCACCGCAGGGGCCTGGCGTTGTTGTATGTATGGTCCTTTGCAAGTCCGTTGACCGTGTGAGACTCTTCTTGCCTGTGCGCTGCGATCCGGGGGAATATTTTACGCGGCCCACATTTGCATAACAATACTCCCACCCCTCCTCCTCCTCCTCACAGAGGCGACTGTGGAGGAATGGGAGTGGTTTAAAGGCTAGTGCCGGCTTTAGGTATAGGGGAGGAGGGACCCAGTCCGGCAGGACCACACTGTGAAAAAGCCTTATAGTGTCAATTTAACTCCGAGAGAGTGTAAATGTAAACCAAGAGAGAGTTGCTAATGTGGGATAGGTAAAATTAAAGCTGCAATCAGCTCCTTTTTCGGGATGTGACTTTTTTCAGGTCAAAGACCCGGCCCAAATTGACACTCTAATTATTATTTTAGAAAATATATAGGCCTACGCCAGGGACCCCCATAAGAAAATATTTTTACGTATAGCAGTGACTCTCAAGTAACCATTTAATTTCAAGGACCCCCAGTTTGACATGCATATTAGTCTATTTAATTCAAGTCCCATTTAATGGCATTTCTATCTCTGGGACCCCCAATCACCCAATGTATAATTGTAAAATCAAACTATCATTAAGTTGGGGTCCCCCCTGGAACTCCCCCAGGGGCCCCTGGTTTATATGACTTTCAAGCATCACTTTTGATTGATTGACTTAATTAGACAGAAATGTATATGCCATATTACAGTAGGCTATAAAGCTACAGCACGAGGTCTAGTCAGAAATGTTGGCTAAAAGGATACACACAAACAAAAATCCATGGGACTCGTTTCCATTGTGGTTCTATTGTATGTATTCAATTCATCAACCAGTAGGTGTCCTACGTATACTGTATACCCGACAACATGGTCTCACTTTGTCAATGGTATGGGAGAGAGAGAGAGAGAGAGACCTAAAACTAGTAGGCCTACTGCAGAAGTATAATGGTAATAAAATAATGCATCGCTGAAAATAACGTTTTATTCAAAATTGCGGACATCAGCTTTATAGGCATAGCTACTGAAACTGTATCTGGGGTGAAGGCGTGGTCTGCTGGGCGCCGCTGCCAAAATAAATGTTACTGCGGTCTGCAGAAAATATTAAGCAGCCAGCAGCAATAAAGTTAGTTTTATTGTGCTATCTCTAGGCTAGTTATAGGCTATACCACAGGAGATATTAAAAGACCTTCTGTCTCCGCCGCCGGAGCAATAAACTGTCGAGCAATCACGAGTTAACTGAAATCAAGGGATTTGTTTTTAACATGCAAGGGATATTTTATGAGAAAAGCGACTCCTGGGTTTTCGAAGTGGATGCCATCACAGCGGTGCCTCGTGTGAATCTCCAAATGAAAAGCTAAAGACTATACAGACAGGGCTCCGTAACTAACAGCCCTCTCTCGCTCTCTTTCATGTTAATTTTGGGTCTGAAAGGGTGTTGAAAATGACACACTATGGAGGAGAGGGAGTGGTTCACACAACAATGTGTGTCCCAAACTTTCTCTGCGACACTCGAGTGACAGCAAAGACATGCAAGAAAGGATATTTCCAAGTTCCAACACACAAACATGTTTAGCGTTGTGTCCGTTTTTTTAAAAGCTCAGATTGATTGATTGCAGTTTTCAGTAGCAGTAACAGTTTGCAGAATTACAACACAACTCAATACAAACAACTGTTAAATGTGAGTGGACGACCCAATAAAGCACTATACACTTGTTTACAAGAGGGTCCACCTTGTTCAATTAATCATACAAATAACAAGTTATGCTACTGTAGCTACAAATGTTGGCTTTATTGCAAACATAGCTCCGTTTGGAACATCATAGGAGCTAAAGCGTATAGATCTATATGACGTTCCAAACGGAGCAGGCTTGCCAAATGGTTAGGTACAAAAATAACTCCAAATGGCCTGGGAGCTATAGGCTGGGAATGATGCGTGGGACCAGCTGTGCCTTTAGTTGAATATTATATATACTCATTATAAAACACCTCTCGTCTCTCGACGTCAGGTGCAGCTGATGCCAGGCTGTTGTTTGAATCATAAACTATCGGTGCAGGATATATCCCAGTTGTGTTTTTAAAAGGCGACGCTTTGGGACGGACTTCAAATAACAAAAACAAGCCTCCTGCGTTACTTCCTTTTTTTTGTTGCATGAAGTGAAAAGAGGTGACGCTGTGTGTGTGTGTGTGTGTGCGCGCGCGCAGATTGACACGCCGCTCTATACTCAGCTGCCCGGCGGCCACCGTGGGAAATGGGCGTGCGCGCGCGCGTGAGAGTGTGTGTGTGTGTGTGTGTGTGTGTGTGTGTGTGTGTGTGTGTGTGTGTGTCACCATCCTGCGCGTTGCTCTCACGGGTTTTAAAGCGTGGAAACCACACACAAGGTAGCCGAATAATAATAATAAGCCTATATTTATACATTTGTATGGTCTACTCTGAACGCGCTGCATGTGATCTACTTCTCTGTCACTTATATCATGGATATAGGCAGCTCCTCTGCTCTCTTTCCCACACTATAAGTCTGAAAGAAATGTATAGATGGTCGGTGGTGGTTCATGCATGGTTGTGTATGTGGCTTGATGCGTGCAGCGAGAGCAAAATGGACGCCACATGATCACATCCGTCAAATAACGCACAGTATACAGTCTACGAATGTGTGAGAAGAATCTCACACAGTGATTTGTGTCTGCATGCAGCGCCACTGCGCCAGGAGGTGAATGTTGTTGATTCTCTCTCTCTGTGTGTGTGTGTGTGTGTGTGTGTGTGTGTGTGTGTGTGTGTGTGTGGCTGGCTGGCTCCATGTGTGTTTGTTCCCTTGGCAGAATACAGTAGAGTAGAGTATATGATATACATTTGCAAGACATTGATTGAGTTCTGAAGGAGAAAAAAAAGAAAGAAAAAACTGACTCATTTCTTTCACAATGATTTTTGTCAATTAATGTTCACAAAAAACGTTCACAAAAAAAAGTCTGCACACCAATTTCTGCTCCCAGGCAAAAAAATAGCAGACCTATACAAGAGCTACAAGAGCTTGTAGATCTGCTATATGTAAAGCACAACATAATGCTTAAAACAACAAAAGGGATTCCCGCCCAGGATCGGTGAATTGCCTCCATCCTCCTTATCTCCTCTCCTTGAAACCTATAATATAACCGACATACAGTAACCTCCTTATCTCCTCTCCTTGAAACCTATATATAACCTCCTTATCTCCTCTCCTTGAAACCTATACACGGAACACCCCGCGTGGAATATAGCAGAAAACATCTGGCAGACCTGCACATTTCATTCTGAGGGCTATATCTCCCCCATGCAGCCATGCATCTTTTGACTTTGTTTGAGTAAAATGTCTCAGTCAATCCGTTTTCAATTTGTTTACTTTTTAGATAATGATGGGAACAGTTCGGATTGGACACTATACGGGCTTTTATGCCTTTTTTGTGTGTACTATTTTGAATATTTAAATAGTTATTTGAATAGTTAAAATGGCCAGTCTGTATACATGCTCACAACGTGTCAATGTAGATTGGCTAGTTGAACTATTCAAAAGTGGTTTTCAAATTAGTAAAAAAAAAAAAAGGCAAAGAAGTTTAATAGGGATAAGGGGTTTAGCGGTGACGAAAATGAGTGGACGACGCAATAGAGCATTACACTTAATTGTTTACAAGATGGAAACAAGCCCCCTTGGGACTCCTCCTTTTAACAATCATTGTTACATTGCACCACTGTACTGTGTATACTGTTCACGAACTGTAACACAATCAATCAAGATAGCATGGTCTATAGAAGTGTGAAATAAGACATAAATAACACATACAGTTGGGCCTCTCTACTCTGGACTTAACAGGCATTTAAAGTAAACCACCATACAATGGGTCAACAATGTACAAAAAAAAAGGGGAGCCCCGAATTGCTGCAAGTTGGCTCTCGTGTGTCGTTTAATTTGTCTAAATTGTCTTCAAAACCCCGAGTGGATTCTATACTCGCACATTATAGGCTATACAGACAGAAGAATGTCAGAGAGCACACACACACGCACACACACACACACACACACACACACACACACACACACACACACACGTCCATTCCAGGCTCTATTTATGCGTCCATTTCTGGTCTATTATTGCTTTAATAAAACAATGCATTTCGAGTGCCCTGGGGTGGGGTGGGAGAGGGGGGGGGGGTGGTGGGCAGCCTTAAAGCACCGCTGAAGTCTTGGGGTGGGGGGTTCCTCTGTGACTGAGCCATGCAGACCCCATTCGGCTAGTTTGTTGTGAGCCGAGTTTTTGGCGCCGAATCCGGGGCCTCAGGGGCTACAGCAGACAGGAGGGGCTCCAGCTCCAGCACTGACTGACGCACAGTCAGCCATATAGCAAGGCACAAGCGGCACAGCCAGTGTTGCCAGACTGCGCGAGAGAAAGAAGCAACCAGTTCCATATGACAGCAAGCCCCAAAATAAGCTATACCTGCAAGCCTTTTGGAATTGTAGTATATAGGTGTATACAAGCTCACGACGACAAAATATTATATTAATTTGGGGGGGGGTTTAAGAAACAAGCCCAACCCCCCCCCCCCCCCCCCCCCCCCGCAACTACAAATATAAATATTTACAAAGCAACTCCACAGAGAAACAAGCCCCAAAGTCGCTTATAATAAGCGGACATGGCAACACTGAGCACAGCCCAAACGCGATAGGCCTAGTAGTGCGTGCGTCTGAGAGAGAGAGAGAGAGAGAGAGAGAGAGAGAGAGGTGACGTTTCAATGTGGGAGGGGCCTTCTGCCTTCCAATTCATTACGGACACCACGTGTTCCGAGAGCGTGGGAAAGAGGCAAGCTTTTCTTCCCAGCAAAGAAAGAGCAGGGATCAAATAACATGGTGCAGGGGCAGGGAAAAGCTTGCAGAGGAGATACCGCGACCGACCGCCCGGCCAAGGACAGGACAAGAGACTATAGGCAGAGAGAGAGAGAGAGAGAGAGAGAGAGAGAGAGAGAGAGAGAGGCTTTCAGGGGCCGGTGGAGGAGGAAGCATGTATGCAGACTTCAGTCAAAGAAGTCGAGAAGTTTCGGAGAATATTGCAATATGATGAATTTCTCAGAAGTTCCAAGGACACAGACAAAAAGAAAGGCGCACATTTGCCAAGCTCGAGACGTTTTTTAAATGCAATACAAAAAAAATAATGAGTTAAAAGAAACAACCCAAAGTCTATTCAAAGATGTATTAGGCCGAGTTTGAGAAAGAATACACACCATGCATCCACATTTTGCATTATAAAACGGATTTCATTCAGCCACATGTGCTGCAATGATCCAATGGACCGGTTCCAATAACACACATCTACACTTTTTTGAGGGTGCAATATGTGTAATTAACGCATGAATATTGATGAATTAACTAACCCATACAATGCATTTTCTGGTGATCACCATGCATTAACGGTGAAATGACCAGAATCGTTGTTGACCCATAACAGGTTTACAGCTAAGCCTTTACAGATTAAGTGTAAACTAGAAAAAGTGCCCCTCTGGGCACAGGTCTCCTGCACCAGGAGGAGTGTGTGATTTTTGGCAAAATGTTTAGGAGTAATATATAAACGTGTGTGTGTGTGTGTGAGATACACGGCTTGGCCTGTTGTAGCGCCACCATGAGGCTGATTTGAAAACTGTCAAGTGGCATTTCTTCCTCAGCCTAGTGGGAATATGCATGCACAGTTTCACCGCAATCGGACGCTGCGTTGAGTAGTTGTGGCGATTTGTACAAAACGGGTACAAAGCGGGCTACTCCTGAAAAGTTTAGAAGCCAATCGTAGCCAATGAGGGTGGATTATGAGAAATCAAACAAACGCGTCTTGATCACATGACTATGGAGAGCATGTGTACCGATTTGCGTGAAATTTGCACTCCTGCGAACTTTGGAAGCCAATCTTAGCCAATCAGGATGGAGTCTGAGAAATCTGAAAGGCCCGTTTCGTTGAATGGCTCTAGAGAGACTGTGTACCAATCTGTGTGATGTTTGGACAAAATCTGTGCAAAAACTTGTTTTGCACAAAGCGGCCTCCTGGTGGCGCTATAACAGGCCGTTCTGGAAATTTCGGGGCAGAGGTTCATCGTTGGCATCCAGGGAGTGTGTGTGCAAAAGTTGGCATCGACCGGGTTAACGGTGCCGGAGATTAGATGTTCACAGACGGACGGACACACACACGGACGGAGTGCAAAACATACTCTCTCTCCATGCCTTTGGCCTGGTGGAGACAAACAGTGGGTAAAATTAGTTTTTGTGCAAGTTCCATTGTTTTTCCCATAAAAAAACGAATATCCCAATGCCATATCAATGTAGGCATAGAAGTGAAACTGCACGTGAATTTATTCCTTAGCTAATGATACCCTTATAGGCCTATATTAAACTTGTTTCAGTCATATAGTGACTTCTCCATAATAAGATAATGGGCGCAGACCTGCAGGAATGAATGAGTTCACGAATACAATAAATGCATGAATTGATACGAGTGTATCATTCATTCATGATCATAAATCACGTGTATGAATTTGTCCCCTCAAATAAAAGTGTTACCGTAATTTGAGTCAACCTCACTTCACCCCATGCATGGGTCATCATGTGTCAAGTGCACAGTATATAGATCCACTATTTGAGCAAGTATGCCATGCGTGGGCTTCGGCCGATCTCACCTTGGGTGCGTTCGGAAATGTTTGCATTGCACAGTGTGCTGTTTCCGAACGCACCCATAGGGCTGTGTTTTGCGTGTCTTAAGTACCAGGTCTTATCCCCTATAACTTGAGTAAACGAAAGACCTGGAGGTGTGGTCAATGCTCTTTGGCCACTCAGAATAGCCAAATGGCATTGACCACGCCTCCAGGTCTTTAGTTTACTCAAGTTAGGGAATAAGACCTGGTACTTACTTATAAGACACGCAAAATACAGCCCATAGTGTCTCTATAGTCTTGAGCAGTGCACTGGTGCCCAATTAATTAAAAAATAACAAAATAGCAGATCTACAAGCTCGCTATATATATATATGACATGTGAGTTTATATGGGCTATTTCCGTCTACGTCACTGGCCCGCAACAGAGAACAAAATCAAGGTTTAAGAATTCCCACCTGCAGGGAAAAACCATGTTCAAATCCGTCGTTAAGCGAAGCAGCACACACACAGTTAAGTTCAGATTATGCACAATGGACTGTGAAATTCATATTCTTGATCATCCAATGACTGCTTCCGTAACATTATTCGACGCAACTAAAATGCCCATTGTTGCCTAACATCCTGGCAGTTAGTCGCGCTAACAATACTCACCCCAACAATGGCCTAAAAACCTATACTTTTCAGAATATTGAAAGATTATGCAATCGTTGGTGGATCTCGACCTGTCTGTATATTGCACAATAAGACGATAATTAAGCTGCTAACTTGCGCGCCTCCCCTCCCAAATACACTTATTTTTCCACTACTTAGTAATAAAATATATAATAAAAACAAATAAATAAATTTAGTTGAAATGTGATAAAAAAGGCTGCCAGGAAGGGAACCTATATAAGGCTAGTGAAGGCATGGGTTCATAAACTGGAGCAGCCAGCCTATAGTAAGCCTACATACTGTATATCTTCCTATCCTTTTATCACTTTGATTTAAATATGACATTTAAAAAAAACTGTCCTCTTTGCAGCAGCCGTGAAATCACAATAATTGTATTTAGCCCATTTAGACCCGAGGACGATTCTACTATTATGTCTTTGAAATCCTGACAGTTTTCTTGACACAGAAACCCATGTTTCTGTGTCATTCGTTCTCAAAAATGTTCATGTCAAGGACGCCCCAAACATATATGTAATTGGCCGCCGACCCCCATCTGAAAATATGTCGTTCCACGAGCTTGTGTAGAACTGCTATTTTTTCCAATAGCTAAAGTATAACATAATGCTAAAAAAAAAAACACCCAAAAATTGGGTTCCCGCACAAGATTTAACCGATGCCCTAAATGAAACATGACTGTATAAAAATCAGAGGATGCAGCATAGCAGGAGCCGCGAGGACTCAAACACGCATGACAAAGAGTTTGTTACACTGAGGGGACTGAAAGTAAAGCTCCCAGACTCCCTGTCGTGACATTGTGAGTCGTAATGGGCCATAACCACTTAAACCCAATATACTTCATTGACCAGGCCGTCTCCCCCCCCCCCCCCCCCGGGGGAGGTGGGGGGGGGGGGTCTACTTAACCCCTTTTTCCCTCTACACCAAATATCTCTGATGGAAAATAGCTCACACAACAAATTCCAAGCGTTGCAGCAACAGCATGAAAAACAGGATCGATTATATTGGTGTGTGTTACCTGTCAGGGACGTGCAGAGGCAGGTGGCTGGAATCCCGTTAAGAGGGCATTCTTTGGACAAAACCAACGGAAATAGCCAATCAACAAGCTCTCAACGCGTCGCAGCAACCCATGCAGCACTCTAGTGGAGATGCGGTGTGTGTGTGTGTGTGTGTGTGACGACACCGGATTTCTAAACAAATTTGTTCAACGCCAAAATGATGCGTTCAAAGTTCAGGAGACTTCGGGTATATGGCATGGAAAGGAGTGGCATTTGCATTTCTTTCACCATGTATAGTAAATGCTGCATTTGTGGTCTGGAAAGGGCGAAGCCCCCCCTTTGATGTCTGTGTGTGCAGTGCACGTCCCTGGTTACAGTCCATGGCGGAAAGCCGTATATCTATAGCAAAAGATGAGGAAGGTGCGTTTGTTTTCCAGTGTTGAAAGGGGTGCCTACTTGGTTTAGACTTAGTCATTGGTTAGACATAAGGTTCGTGAGGGGTGTGTTAAGACGACCGGATTAAGGTCGGTGAGGGGTGAGCTAAAACGACCGGATTAAGGTTGGTGAGGGGTGCGTTAAGACGACCGGATTAAGGTCGGTGAGGGGTGCGTTAAGACGACCGGATTAAGGTTGGCGAGGGGAGCGTTAAGGGTTGGGAGAGGGTTAAGGTTAGGTCCAGGTGTGCTGCCCTGTGGGAGGTTAGGGTTAGGGTGAGGGTTTGAGATATAGGTTGTAGGACTAGTAATGACTTGTAGGACTAGTAATGACTGGTCTAACCAATGACTAGTCTAAACTAAGTACTGCACCCGAGCACTCCCTCTCGTATATAGGTCCATCGCCGACCCGGTATAAATGCTTTCACGCAGCTCTTGAGGACTCGGTTGACTTTGCCAGAGGTGTAAAAAAGAAGTGGGTGAAATCAGTTCTCTTTCTCCCACGTGCTTTTTCAGTTAGAGATGAAGCACATCAGCGCAGTGGAATTTCCAAAAAAATAAAAAAACAAGACTGTGTTTTACAACCGGGTGACCTAGTGTCCTGCATGGTACAGCCAGAGTCCACCTGGTGCTCACTCCTCGTTTTACATTTGATTTCTATTTCTCCTAATGCAATTCTTAGTGATCCTCAGATCAAAAAAATGTTGTCTTGCATTCGCACGGAAACATTTGTATTTTCCACTCACTGCATTTTTGTCTGGTGGCGTTTTTGTGCGGGTGTCAGTTAGGCCAACGGCTGCGAATCCAAATGATGTTATGTTATGCTTTAGCTATTGAAAAATAGCAGATCTACAAGCATCATAGCACGAGCTTGTAGGTCTGCTATTTTCGAAAAATCGTGAAAATGTGCTTCTGGGGGGGGGGGGGGGGGGGGGGGTGTCCCTGGAACTACATATTTTCAGATGGGCGTCGACAGCCAATTACATATAATCTTGGGGGTGTTTGACGTGAAATAGTTTGAGAACGACATGAGCTTTTCAGAAAACTGTTGAAGGCATTTGTAGAATCTTTTCTCAAGGCCTAAATGGGTTAAGAAGAAGGAGTAGCGTGCCGTTAAACGTGGTTATAGCAGCCATGTGTGCGTCAGCATTTCTCTCTTTCTCAGGGGCACATCCAAGGTTTGAAGTGAGTCGCCAAATTATTGGGTGCTTTATCTACGCCTCGGGCTGAGCTCAGTCTCTGCGGTGACTTTGAGCGCATACATACAGTAAATAGTACATACTCGCACCACAACTAACTACAGCAGGGGAGGGCAACTTTAACCATGGAGAGGGGGCCACTAGATTTCCACACTCACTCCAGAGAGCAAAAAAAAAAAATTGCCCATCTGTAGATCAGCGATTTTATTTTTGCTATATTTGAATTGAAATCCTGAATATTGTTTTTTTTTTTTTTTTGTAATTGGAATCTTTTAAGGAAGGAGGAGAGACCCGCACACCGCCACTTGCTGGTTCAAGAAGTTTACATTAAGAGTCGTAGCGACGTTAGCAAGTCGTAGCAACGTTAGCAAGTCGTAGCAACGTTAGCAAGTCGTAGCAACGTTAGCAAGTCGTAGCAACGCTAGCAAGTCGGAGCAACGTTCTTCAGGCCATGCCTGAAGAAGGCCGAAATGTCGAAACGTTGCCAAGACTTAAAATAAACTCCCTGAACCAGCAAGTCTCTCCTCCTTCCTTAAAAGATTCCAATTAAAAAAAAATAGATTCCTTAAAACGTTTGCGGTTCTGCCAGGACCTATACTACGCACCTGCTATAAAATTGAACCGGGTGTGCAGGGAAGTCATCCCTCAAATTAATTGGAATCTTGAAAAGTAACCTTTTTTTAAAAGTTTTTTATACAATTTCAAATGCATTTCGTTATGGTTATGTCAGCTTTATGAACTAAATACAAATTATACATTGGAATTGTAACAGCTGAAATCAATAATATATATCGGTATTCCGATAAGTATAACCTGCCGGACAGCATTGACAAGGCTCAATCAAGGACACTTGGGACACTAACTCCGGGGGAGCCCCGGGTTTCGAACTGGCAACCTTGCGGTTTACAATCCAGCCACTCTACTTATACCCACTGAGCCACCGCCGCACCCCATAGTCATCATTTTGTCACGACAAGAGTTGGCTTTGTTCCGCGGCGCAAAAGTCTTTAACTAAATACTTTTTGAGAAGCAAGCTATGGCATGGGGGAAATGAACAGGGGGGTTATTTCCTGGGCCACTCGTCTATATGGCGCGACGGAGTTGCTGTGGGCAGTTCAGAAACCCACCGAAACCGTTTCATCATTAACGCAAGAACAGCCTCCAATGCCTCCTATTTTTTTTTAATTTGAGCTTTAATGCTGCAGAAACACCACATTGATCCCATAGATACAGTTTACATTAGTGGCTTTTAGGGATTAACAAGGATTAAGGATCACATTTTAAATTGGCACCTCCCTCCAAAGAAACCCCCTCCCCCCAAAGAAACAGATTTCCCATACAGATCTCACACGGATCATATAGAATAGATTGATCCAGAGACAGATTGTGACCTGGATTGAATTAGCCGTAATGAGCTCGCGAGTAGGCGTGTAACGATTCACTCAACTCACGGTACGATTCGTATCACGATATGAGGAAAAATTACCGTTTATTTTATTTTATATAATGTATCTTGAATTCCCCCCCTGAGATTTTTTTATTTAAACTACATTGCAAAAGACGTAGCATTGCTTTTGACAGTGCAGAAACATAATTGCCTTCCTTGATGAGCATCAACGACCATCATCACCTGGGCTCAGTCACAGACCCCTCTATAGTCACAGACACACACAGCTCCCCTCTACAGTCACAGACACACACACAGCTCCCCTCTACAGTCACAGGCACACACACAGCTCCCCTCTACAGTCACAGACACACACAGCTCCCCTCTACACTCACAGACACACACACAGCTCCCCTCTACAGTCACAGACACACACACAGCTCCCCTCCATAGTGCTCTACTGATGAAAGTGACTATCATTTCTCTCCAAAAGCTCACATTTCACATCACACTATAGCCCCCCTAAAAAATTAAAATTAAAATAATTTTCTTATTTCAATGAATCGACTCATATCGCCGGGGGATTAATATCGACATACGATAGATACGTTATACATGCCTACTCGCGAGTATATACGACATTCAGCGTCGCTGCGTCGCTACAACACGCCGTCGCTACAACACGCCGGCGGAGGTCGAAGACGACGGCGCGGGTCCGTCCTCGTCGGCGATGCGCAGGATGTGGTGAAACTGGGAGAGGACGCGGGCGGAGTGAGAGCCCTCCCAGTAGACCTTCCCGCAGCCCGTGCAGACAAAGAAGCGCGGGACGCGGGCCACGATGCCGCGGATGGCGGGCACCGCGCGGAGCTGTATGGAGGCGCCCCCGGGGAAGGTGAGCGTGTCGGGGTCCAGGGCCGACGCCGGGGCCCAGTGGCACTTTGGGGCGTACCTGGGGAGGAGGAGGTCCGGCGGCGGGGGTCCCGGGGGTGGGGGGGTGGTCTCGCCGCAACCAGAGGTCAAAGTGTCTCCCTTCTTTGTCCCTTTGTCGGACCGCGCCGTGCGGTCCGCGTCCGTGTCTTGGAGAAGTCCTACGGGAAAAAAAGAAAAAAAAGAAATAAAAACGTGGATACTTGTATGTGTTTACTTTGCGATGTATAGACACATTTCAACATCTATAAGGCCTGTAAAAGCTCATGGACTATACTGACACAAACACACACACACACACACACACACACACACACACACACACACACACACACACACACGCACACGCACACGCACACACACACACACACACGCACACGCACACGCGGCATGGCTGACCTGTGTCTTTGAGCATCCGGACCATGTCTTCACTGGGCAGCGCCATGTACTGATTACTGTTACACGCCTATAGAAAAACATGGAACATGAAGAACGGACCGGTTACTGTGATAGTGGATTTTTTTCATTTGCTTTCATATTAACCTGTATGTTGATTACATTTTTTTGCTTCGTATATATCTCCACCTCTCCCTCAACTCAGGCATTTGACGTTTGCCAGATTATAGAAGACAATGAGAAGCTCCGTATTTTAAAATGTATGCGTTTTAAGATATTTAAAAACACATTCTTCAAGTGAGGCCATATCGTTGGCGTCATGGGGAATTTGTAATGAGAACGACTTCACTCGACGATGTTTACGCTGTGTTTCGTAAATTAAATTGCTGTTACAGGAGGGGTAGATTAATTACGGTTAAGTACCGTCATGTGACCGTTCCCACGAAAGGGTACAGTACCCGCGATGATTACACAAGACTAGGCATTTGGGGGATAAAATGTGACCGTTTCTGACCGAGGCTACGTCATTGCATTTCTTTAAAACTTTTGTTTTAAAGAATATCAAAGCAGGGAATCATAGCTTCCAATTGACCCATTGGTTGTTCAGTTTGACCCACCGGTTCTGGAGATATGGCTGATAGAGTAATGTCTTGCAAGAGAAACAGCGAGTTGAGAAAACGGAAAGGTGAAAGGTTCACTTCTGTGGACTGTAACATTACACCTATGGCTACATGTTTAAGCATTTATTTCATATTTACATTCCAGCTCTGACACTTATTTCAGACATGCTCTAGTGGAGTAAAAATGGCAGTTTTCCTATATGCTATTAACTCATTTTGGATAAAAAAGAAAATCAGTTTTTCTCCTCTCCTGAACAGTTAAGTCTTGCCGCCATGCATGACATGTCTCTGTATCAGAAAGAGTCACAAATATGTATTTGGGAAAAACAGAAACAATATCCATCCGCAGGCTGGAAGAAGACCTAATCCAATACTGCTCTGGTCGCAGATCTCTCTCTCTCTCTCTTAATTCCCCCCTAATCCCTAAAGCACACCACAATGTAATGAAGGGAGTCACTTTTAGGACATCTCCATCTCCGCGCGGCAGCATTTTGTCCGTTCAAGCGGTTGCATGGAATCCAGCTAAATAAAACCTCATGACTGAAATCAGATTAGAACTAAGACATGCCATCGTTCCGTTTGTCTAGAGGCTTTTAATTTAGATAAATCACGGCGGTATACAGTTTTATGGAAGATATATATACTTCTGAACACGTTTATCCATTTCTAGGTTTTGACCACTTCACGTGTTGCTCGTTTCATCCTGAAACAACTAATAACTGAAAATAAGCTGATCTACACAAGCTCACGGCATGTCACGCACTCACGCTGCGACGTGTTGTGAGCTTGTAGATCGGGGCTATTTTGCTGTGAAATCCCCCCCAAATGACTGGAATCGAGTCGTGGCGACTGAGGAACTTTTAAATCCATGATGCTGGTTGCCATAGGCAGCTTTCTCTCATCACAAGTATAAACAAAAGATAATTAATTTGTTTTAAAAAAAAATCTAAATTAATTGAAGGGACAATATTCTTTGCGTCTCCTCGCCCGCCCTGCCGGGATCATCTTTCATAATTATCCCATTCTGACCTGAGATCAGATTCATACGAGGTTTCCACTGGACACACACTGGTCTGATTAACCCATTCTGACCTGAGATCAGATTCTAAAAAATGTCAGTCGTTCTTCGATTTTTCAAAAATAGCAGACCTACAAGCTCGTAGCGCGCCACTCGGTGGCGCGCTATGAGCTTGTAGGTCTGCTATTTTTCAATAGCTAAAGCATAACATGATGCTAACACCAAAATGGGTGCCCGGTCAGAATGGGTTATGGATTGATGGGAGTTATGCGTCATGGCGGTTTGTTGGCCCCCATGGGTAGGATGAAGCCTATGAACCAATTATCCACAAAGCTTTACTATAGCATCCATGGTGCCCACAAAGTTAACTCATTTAGTCCCGACGTAGGAGGAAAAAAAAAAAAAAAAAAAGTTGAAATGTATTTTTTTCTGAAAAACCTCATGTTTCTATATCAGTGGTTCTCAATAATTCATGTCAAGGACCCCAAAGATTATATGAAATTTGGCCACCGACCACCCCCCCCCCCCCCCCCCCCCCCCCTCCCCATCTGAAAATAATGTTGTTCCAGGGACCTCCCCCCCATGCAGAAGCATTAAAGATTTGAGTTGAAAGCTGAAACTCTGAAAGGATATATATTCAAAGATTTGAGAGGCACATTTTCCACGTTATTTTTTTTCCCCAACAGCTATAAAGCATAAAACATAATGCTTAAAACAACCAAAAGGGGTATCCCGCCCCAAAACGAGTTAAATCTGTGGTCATACCAGCCAGGCTGGTATGCATGTGTCTGCCGTTCCCCCCCCCCAAACGGACTCCCTCCCTCCCCCACGGAGTCATGTTTCTGGTGGAGGTGACTGACTGTGACCACCCACAGGACCACACCAGTGTTTTAAGTTTTAGTCATAGTCTCTTGAATAGGTTTCACTTAGTTTTAGTCACATTTTTTAGTCACCTGGAATGTTTTAGTAACTTAAGTCTAGTTTTAGTTCGACTATACATGTCATAGGATTTTAGTCGACTAAATCTACAGGTGATTTAGTATCGTATTCAGTATCATTCACACCATGGCCCTTTCTGTGTTAACACATTGCCAGCCCCAACACACGCACACAGACACCCATGCAAAGAGTGGCCTGTGTAAGCCATCCTGTCATGTCAGTGCTAAAAGCCTTGTCAACACACCTGAGCACCACCCAGCAAACAGCATTCCATTTAGGGGAGGGCTGTAAGCGCACACGCACACGCACACGCACACACACACACACACACACACACACACACACACACACACACACACACACACACACACACACACACACACACACACACACACACACAATGACCAAGTGGTGCTGTGGGACATCGATCTCTCTATCTGTAGGCTTTAAAAATGGGGGGGGGGCTTCAGAGTAAAAGCGGCCATGTCATTTCCGGCACCCCAGAGCTCTTATTTTGAAGGCATCCTGCCACCGATTGAGGTCGGGACCACCGCGCTGCTACGCGTGCTTTTGGCGGTCATGTTTATAGGTTATATATAGGCTATGAGGAGGCTTGTCGTTTTCAGTATAGGCTCCCTCCCAGCATGTGCAGTATAGGTCGATAAGATCGGCTTGCGCCAGGAGTGAGCGGACGGACGACCCAGTAAAGCACATATAACACTTGTTTTACAAGAGGGTCCACCATGTTCAATTCATTCAAGTGGAGGAGTGGGACTGTCAGAGGTGTCCTCTGTCTGCACGACGAGAGCAAGGGGTGTGCAGCCATGGGGCACCCTTTGACGATGGAAGAGGGTCACGTTATATTCCCACACTCACTCCAGAGGGGACACATTGCATATTACTGTCGATTCTACAAGATCCACAAGCTATACAAAACGCTCAACGCTGCGACGCGTTTTGAGCCAGTAGATCGGCTAGTTTTGCTATATTTAAATACAAACCCCCCCCCCCCGATAGATATTTTTTGCCATTTTTTTAATCGGAATCCTGAAAAGTAACCTTTTTATTTTTTTCATTTCAAATGCATGTAGTTATGTTGACTTTGTGAGCTATAAATACAAATACATTGGATATTAAAAGAAAGAGCCAACAATGACATTTTAAATACAAGCTACACATATAAACTGAAGTCAATAGAGCGGGTGCGTGTTTGCATGTTTAAATTGTAACAGCTGAAATCAATAACATAATCAGTATTCTGATATTAACCTGCGGTCGGCGGGCCGCGTTAACCCATTATGGGCGGGAACCCCTTTTGGTATGTTAGCATTATACGTCATGCTTTAGCTATTGAAAAATAGCAGATCTACAAGCTCATAGCGCGCCACCGAGTGGCGCGCTACGAGCTTGTAGGTCTGCTATTTCTGAAAAATCGAAGAACGACTGACACAGAAACATAAGGGGGGAGGGGGGGGGGCACATGGCGTCCATTCTGTAACTACACTGTATTCCACTTGGAAGATGAATATGTATGTATATAACACACACACACACACACACACACACACACACACACACACACACACGCAGGAATATTGCGTGCAACAAGTGTGCATTACAATACACACTGCACAAGGCTTGCACAGTGTGGCTTCACAATCACAGCCAGGAAAACAGACTGACTATTTACTCAGCTCAAAGGTTCCCAGGGTTGAGCAAGTCAACCTGCTCTGTACTCAGAACGCTAAGCCATGGACTGGCGCGTGCTGACTCTACCCCGGTGTGCTCGCGCGCGCGCGCACACACACACACACACACACACACACACACGCGCACACACACACACACACGCGAATGTAACAATTATATGCAGTTATAAATATACGCAAATACATCAGTCTTACAATGTTACACTAAAACAGATTCATTATTAAAACCCATTTTGACCTGAGATCAGATTCTAAAAATGTCTTCCACCTCCTGACAGTTTTCTGAAAAAGCTACGTTTCTATGTGTCAGTCGTTCTTCGATTAAAATAAAAAATAGCAGACCTACAAGCTCGTAGCGCGCCACTCGGTGGCGCGCTACGAGCTTGTAGATCTGCTATTTTTCAATAGCTATAAAGCATAGCATAATGCTAACACCAAAAGGGGTTCCCGCGCCCCAAAATGGGTTAAGAAACAGGCAGACTGACGGATAGGCTAAATGAAGGCAACATTTACAGTTATGCGCTTGTTACAGTACAGTATAGGAATAACAGACCGTCCTCCTCACCACTATTAGCATAAAGAGATGTATATCCATCATCTCGTTAAAGTATTAGGGGGGTATGCGCGTGACGTCATAAGCATATACCCGGAAGTTAACACAGGAGCGCTTACTGAATACCGAGTGGCAAAATAAACTACTTTTTTTTTTAATATATATTTTTTATCCTACAATTTGTTTTTGTAACCCATTTTTCCCCCTGTGTCAATTATCTAATGTGATCCTGGGCTCTACACACCCTCCACCAACCTAATCCCCATATATGGGGGACATTATAGCTATTGGATTATTCAATTAATTAACCCCTTTTGGTGTTTTAAAGCATTATGTTGTATACTTTATAGCTGTTGAAAAATAGCAGATCTACAAGCTCACCGAGTGCCGCGCAACGAGCTTGAAAGATCTGCTATTTTTGAAAAATCATACAAATGTGGCGCAAATCTTTGAATATATATATTCTTTCAGAGCGAACGCTTTTAACTCAAATACTTGCTTCTGGGGTGGGGTGGGGGGGGGGGGGGGGGGGGGGGGGGGGGGGGGGGGGGGGGGTAGGTCCCTGGAACAACATATTTTCAGATGGAGCTCAGCGAGCAATTACATATATTTCTTTGGGGTCCTTGACATGAAAATGTTTGAGAACGACTGACACAGACTCACGGGGTTTTTCAGAAAACTGTCAAGATTCAGAAGGCCTTTGTATAGTCCTCAGGTCTAAATGGGTCTAAACACAAAGTGATTGAATATAATAATATCAAACACTAAAGATAAAAGTGCTTATTCCTCTTCCCACCTCTGCTTTACTTTTTTAGTAGCCTACACCTCCCGCATTCTCACACTCCGTGAGGCCGTGCTATATAGATAAAGACTGCTCCTTGTCGCGACGACAACAAAGGGCCTATATCTGAAAGTGTGATACTGTGTGTTTCAAAGGATGGGATACTGTGTTTCAAAGGATGGGAGGTGGTGGAAAAACAGACTGAAGAGAAAGGGGGTATATAGTGGAAAGGAGGAGGGGGGGAGGGGAAGGGAAGGGGAGGGTTGGAGACATTTCCCGAATGCTTGGGCGCACGCACACACACACACACACACACACACACACACACACACACACACACACACACACACACACACACACGCGCACGCGTCCGCGCGCACACACACAGGCTCTGTAGGCTGCTCCCATGGGAAAGGAGAAAAAAAACCTAGTTTGATCTATAAAGGGGTGGGACTTCCAGCAGGCTTGTTTGGAGTCACATGGTCAGAGTGGCCCTGTCCAATCGGGCGACGGTGATTTTATTCAAAGTGCAAAAGGAGTCAGGTATTATTATTATTAGCCGTTTATTATAATTATTATTAATTAATGTGTTTTGGGTTTTTATCACATGAATCTATAGTCTTAGAACTTAGAAAAAAGATATATTACGTACATTGTGTCACAGTCTCAGGAACATGTGCCACCAACAATAAATCCTTGATTCATAAACAGAAAACACTATTGAGATCCATCAGGCAGGTGTGTAGAATTTTGCCAGAGAATGATAATGCCATTAATATTAATATTGCTATTAATCTCTAAAATCGCCGAGCCCCATCTGAAAAAAAAATGTTGTTCCAGTGGACCTCCCCAGCTAAGCAAAGATTTGAGTTAAAAACGTTCGCTCTGAAAGAATATATATTCAAACATTTGTGCCACATTTTCACGATTTTTCAAAAAAATAGCAGACCTACAAGCTCGTAGCGCGCCACTCGGTGGTGCGCTGTGAGCTTGTAGGTCTGCTATTTTTCAATAGCTAAAGTATACGACATAATGCTCCATAAACACCAAAAGGGTTCCCCGCTGAGATTAAGCGATTGACTTTCCCCAATGGAAAATATACCTTTCAGTTGCCTTTCCCCACTGGTGTGTCTTGTTTGACATAGAAATGAGCGTGTTCCATAAGAGTTTGTAAAAAAGTGCATTCTCTGCCTCTCTCAGGAAACGCTGTCCAGAAACAACATGCAATTACACAACTATATCCAAAATATTATCCAAAAAATTATCCAATATACAATTGTCGTAGGATATTGCTTGCGATTATGGGGGGAAAGCATGGTTTCCGGGGTTATAATAGAGAAAAAAAGTGTTGGCTTTGTGTGTGTGTGTGTGTGTGTGTGTGTGTGTGTGTGTGTGTGTGTGTGTGTGTGTGTGTGTGTGTGTGTGAAAATAATTGTAACGTGGTCTCTAATTTCCTCTCCCCTCCAATCAGAAGCTCTCCAATAGCATTGTGCCAGAAAAGGGGTGAAAAACATGCGTCTGCCATGTGTTGCGATTCAATCACTGCCAAACGGCGGGCAAAAGACAATACATTCCGCGTGCAATGCGTGCATATATACATACAGCAGAGCCTCGTATGCCAGGA
>NC_137883.1:4853958-4868224 GCF_963924005.1 Protomyctophum bolini | reverse complement strand
ACATGACCTCATGGGCCGATATATATATATGCTCGATAACAAATAGTAACCGTTTGACCCGACTGCGGAATTAGTTAACCCATTCTGAACGGGAACCCATTTTGGTGTTAGCATCATGTTATGCTTTAGCTATTGAAAAATAGCAGATCTACAAGCTCATAGCGCGCCACCGAGTGGCGCGCTACGAGCTTGTAGGTCTGCTATTTTTGAAAAATCGAAAGAACGACTGACATTTTTAGAATCTGATCTCAGGTCAGAATGGGTTAATCAGACCAGTGTGTGTCCAGTGGAAACCTCGTATGAATCTGATCTCAGGTCAGAATGGGTTAATGGCGGTTGACGCCGACGTCCTCGTTCCTTCTCGTGAAAATCCGCTTCAACCCATTCTACTGCCACCTGGTGGACGCAGAGCCAACCGCAGACTGCCGAGCCGTTTGTATAGTATAGCGTGAACACACACGCTGGAGTCTGGACTCAAATCCAGTCACGTCGGGCGGCCATCTTAGATGCTAAATGAATAGCGTCAATGCTATAGCGAGCTAAAATGAAGCCGCATCCTCGCGCTATATAGGAAGCGCCAATGTTCCCATCTAGACCATTGGCCACTTTGGTGTTTTAAAAACACGTCCCACGCCGACGTTTAAGGTCACAAAAAGCCGCGGACTGACGCCCATTTAGACCACCATTCATTCAAGCTATTATTCTGAAAAGCTATATACCAGCTGATTTCATGAACGCGAAGTAATAATCAATCCGAGAGAGTCTCGGGGGAACTCTCTGAAGACTTTCGTTTTCGTCGTGATGCGCTGAAATGGCATCACGAGGTTGCGGTGAGCTTTTTTTTTTTTTTTTTTACCCCATTCTGACCTGAGATCAGATTCATAACGAGGTTTCCACTGGACACACACATTGGTCTGATTAACCCATTGTGACCCGAGATCAGATTCTAAAAATGTCAGCCGTTCTTCGATTTTTCAAAAATAGCAGATCTACAAGCTCGTAGCGCGCCACTCGGTGGCGCGCTGTGAGCTTGTAGATCTGCTATTTTTCAATAGCTATAAAGCACAACATGATGCTAACACCAAAATGGGTTCCCGTTCAGAATGGTTTAAGAAAAAAATATAAAAAAAATCACACACGTGTGAAGTGAGCGTTGCAAACGGTAGAGTAATGACAAGAGTTACCGTGTGGCGGTTCCTCTACTGTAACCTCTACTGTACTGTACTGCCACTGTACTGGCACACCCGAAAGCATCATATATACAGTTAATACGTGCATGTATGTGTTTGTGTGTGCGTTAGGTTGTGCACAGGTGGTGAAAAACAACCCGGCTGTTTTCGTGCTCATACCCAGCCAGGCACCCACCCACCCACCCAGCCAGCCACACAGCCACACACATAGCTCGTAAGGGAGTGGTTGCACCGCTCAAAAACACAGCTTTTGTTGCCCAGAGTCTTAAAGATAGTCACTTAAAGATAGTCTGGACGGAGAGGAAAACATTGAATGACGTCACAACACGGAAGCAAAGCGCTGCCCGGCAAAGGAGACACCAAGAACCGGTAAAAAAAATGTATATATTTTCGATTAATTTAAAGGACAACTTCACCACTTTTCAACCTATCTTCATATATAAAAGGTCCTCATTAATAATCATGAAAAGAATGGCGCAATGTTTTTCTACTCTGTCCGTGTCTCATAGGGAGGGCTGTGGGCAGTTCAGAAACGGTCGTCCAGTGACATCATCGATGGGGAATACAAGCTAATAGAAACTGCAGGCTTTCTAGTGCTGAAAAGTTGCAATGCGAAAATGGAAGCCATCGTTCTCACGATAATGAAATTAATTTATTTTGTAAAATAATAATCTGCCTAATGATGATGTCACTGGAGGACGGTTCTAAACTGCCCACAGCCCGCCTATACGAGACACAGACTGAGTAGAAAAGAATCGTGCCATTTCCTCATGATTGTTTATTAGTGAGGACCTATTATATGAAGGTATAGTTGAAAAGTGGTGAAATGGTCCTTTAATCCGTCCAAAGACGACCCTTAGCAGAAGATGAGTTAAAAACGTGCACAACACTCTCCCACTGTCAATGGGCAGCGTTCCCACCTCTCTATAATAGAATGCTGCACCTACTGTATATACAGTAGACTCTCCGGGCTACAAAAACACCATGAGAAAGACACAGAGAAAATAGAAGGTATTGCGCGTGACATCATCATCATCATACCAGGAAGTTATGCAAGGGAATGCCTATATACTGAGTAGCAAAAAAAACTGACTTTCTGGCCTTGACAGCCCCATACATCCAAACAGAAAAGTCTTATTTCATTGCACGAGATGACTTTAAAACAACATTAAATTCACCTTGTCACTCGATCTGCCATTTACTATATGCATGCGCATACCCTCTATGCCAAGGATCCCAATGAGAGAAGATTTTCATGGCTCTAGCAGTGGTTCAATTTCAAGGACTATAGAACTATCATTTAGCATGGGGACCCCCCTGGAACTCCCTCAAGGACCCTGGGGGTCCCCGGACCCCACTTAGGGAACCACTGACCTAGACTAATAGACTATATACGCTGATATAATCCTGTGTATACGTGTGTGTGTGTGTGTGTGTACTATAGTCAATAGAAGCGTATTATATAGAAGCTTTAATTACATGCCCGTCTCATCAGCTGTGTCGGCAAGAACGACGGACCCACGGAAGCACTAAGTATGGCACTACAGTGACCCCCTCCCCCCCTCCCCCCCTCTCCTCCTCCCAAAAGTTAAAAATGCTGGCGTGCAGTTCCTGTGAGAAAAAGAAAAAAAAATACTCGTTTCTGCTTTGGCGTGTGATAGGAAGAGGAGGAGGAGGAGGACAAGCAAAGACGCAAGTAGAGCATCATCATCGTCGTCCTAATCTTTTATACTTCCCCCCCCCCCCCCCCCTCCGCATACTCACTGGGTAATAATTTTCCATTCCATTTATATCCCGCTTCACTTTTCAGCATATAGCCGCTGAATAAGTCCACAAAAGTCTGAGGTCCTAGTAGGTCCTGACTTTCTCTCCACCCCCCACCAGCCCTGCTTGACCGCTTCCACCACCGCCCCCCCCCCCTCTCTCTCTCTCTCTCTCTCTGTCTCTCTCTACCTCCTTTTTCTCACTTTGATTTCTCTCAATTGACTCAATATTTCTACCAATTTACTCAAGATTTCTATCAAAATATTATTCAAATTATTATTTCTTTGGTGCATCCTTCATCCATTTTTTTGCCCAGCCTCTGACTTCTCCTATCTCTTTCTTTCTGTGTGTGTGTGTGTGTGTGTGTGTGTTTCCACCTCAAAATGAGGTGGAAACTGAGCTACATTTCCAAAGCATCTGTCCACTGTACCGAGACAAGATTCAGAGACACACACACACTTACCCACTGATTACATTCACTCCGAGGAGAGTTTGAAAAACCTGACCGATGACATAGAAATGATCTATTGGAGATTCTGACTTTCAATTAGCTTGTTCTGATTGTATATGGTTCAATTTCTTTTGCCAATTTGAATTGAATTGTGTGTCTGTGTCAAGGACACTTTGACACTATATATAGCCTCGGAAACCCAGACGTTTTATTTCACTTCGACACTAACACTCTGGGTGGAGCCACAGGGTTCGAACTGGTGGAGTGCATTCGACTTGTCCCAGCACACAACAACTTTCACTTTAATCTGTGTGTAACGTCAGAGACAAGGAGAGGGAGAATGACACAGAGAGAGAGGACATGTGTGTGTGTGTGTGTGTGTGTGTGTGTGTGTGTGTGTGCGTGTCCAAGCCAAGCCTTCTAAAGCAAACAGACTCCTAACGTCCCGATAGCATCACACAGGCTTTGGGAAGAGCTGCAAGTTGACTGGATATAATGCTGGAGACACACACACACACAGTCACACACACAGTCACACACACACACACACACACACACACACACACACACACACACACACACACACACACACACACACACGAGACCAAGAGACCCAGAGTCCTCCTTACCCTAAAGTAGCCACCTCAGGGGAGACCATGCCCATATAGCTGGAACAATATAGTTGCACGTTGAGCATTTAATAGTTTATGAAAACGGAAAAGGAATGCCATTTCTCCATGCGCCCCCAGAAATTGTCTTGAGCTAAAACCACAGCTGTTCAAATCCCCCCCCCCCCATTCTGCTGCAAAACATTCGGTCAGCAATTTTCTTACACACTCTTTCATCCAAGCAACACTCGTGTTATTAAGGAGAGGAGCCCAGAATGTTGAATCTGAGACACGTCCCGTCCGCGCATGTCGAGTCGTTATTAATATGTTGCGTGTTTAGCGTGGGATAACTGTGACTCCTTTCACGCACGCAGGCTTAGAATGCTGGAGGTTTACTATACTTATACCGTTGTACTTTAAGCTATTGAAAAAACAGCAGATCTACAAGCTCGTAGCGCGGCACCGAGCGGCGCGCTGTACGAGCTTGTAGGTCGGGGGGGGGGGGGGGGGGGGGAGTGAAAATGTGTCGCAGATCTTTGAATATATTATGTTCTTTCAGAGCGAACGTTTTTTTAACTCAAATTGTTGCTTCTGGGGGGGGGGGGGGTCCTTGGAAAAACACATTTTCAGATGGCGGCTAATTACATATAATCTTTTGGGGTCCTCGACATGAAAATGTTTGAGAACGACTGACATAGAAACGTGAGGATTTTCGGAACACGGTCAGGAGTTAGAAGACATTTTGTAGAATCTAGAGTCTAAATGGGTTAAAAATGCTGGCAGTTTAGTGCATCAACGATGTGCAAGCTATAGTCCTCTAGTAGTCTAGACCAGTGGTCGTTCGTGACGTCACGTGGGTGCAGGCTTTAGTTTCCGACATGCTATTGATCCGAAACCTCAATCCTATATAACCTAACCCTATAACCGCAAGCACGGGAGCAGCGCATGTCGGACCATCGCTTTTTCGCTTCACATCGCATCGTATGTCCCCCCCCCCGCTTCGGATTTTCGGTGTGTCGGAAAAGCGTGCGCACCCCACGTCACGTCACGTGCGTAAGCTAGGCTAAACTTCCACTCACTCGAGCCATTGAGTTATAATTGTACTTCCGGCAGTCTTCCGGGATGCTTCAAAACGCCACTGAGCAACTTCCACTGAACTGAATAGCGCTCCAGTTTGGTCTCTATATCCTTCTTTATTATACTCTATGGATGTAATGCTATCAGGACGTTATAGGAGGACGCACGCACCGCAAATATGTCCGGGTGGAAACGAACGACATATAGTTAATTCCGCCTTAGAGAATCTTGGTTCCTATACCTAAACTATACTGCGCTGAAACTGACACAGAGGCAGTTTATATAAGCGGACCCCCCGCAGAAAATACTTGATTTAATCAATTTGGGCTCGTTCATATACACCATCCAGGGGAAAGAAATGACCATAAACAGTCCATATATAGCAGTGTAAAATCATCAGTGGTGGAAAGTAACTAAGTACTTTTACTTAAGTACAATGTTGAGGTATTTCTACTTTACTTGAGTATTTCCAATACTTTTACTTCTACTCCACTACATCTCGGAGACAACAGCTGCACTTTTACTTCACTCCAATTATTTGAATACCTTAGCCCATTCTGACCTGAGATCAGATTCATACGAGGTTTCCACGGGACACAAACTGGTCTGATTAACCCATTCTGACCTGAGATCAGATTCTAAAAATGTCAGTCGTTCTTCGAATTTTTCAAAAATAGCAGACCTACAAGCTCGTATCGCGCCACTCGGTGGCGCGATATGAGCTTGTAGATCTGCTATTTTTCAATAGCTAAAGCATAACATGATGCCAACACCAAAATGGGTGCCCGGTCAGAATGGGTTAGTTACTACAGTTACTTTGGCGATTTTAATTCAGATTAGAAACCATACATTAACCATTTCAATATACATTTTGAACACATACACATCTACAGAGCTCGTAGATCGGCTATTTTCAATAGATTTTCTACACATTTTGAGCGTCCACATGGTACACATTCTGCAATAATATGAATACTTTTAGTACTTAAAAGTACATTTTAACGCCGATACTTTTGTATTTCACTCAAGTATACATTTTCAATTCCGTACTTCTACTTGTAACAAAGTAGTTCTAAATGGTTCAGTATTGGTACCTTTCACTTACAGTAAGTCAAAAAAATCGAGTACTTTTTCCCAACCACTGAAAATCATGTAGCCCAACGACCAAGCAGGAGATAAAAAATATCTGTATCAGACAGACACACACACACACACACACACACACACACACACACACACACACACACACACACACACACACACACACACACACACACACACACACACACACACACACACACACACACTGTCTCATTCCACTAGGGAATGTTGGTATTGTAAAAATAAACCTGGAAAGACCTGGGATTCTCTTCCTACTCGTGCATTTTGTTCACACGCTGAATGGGACCCACTACTGTGAAAACAACGTCTGTAACAATGCAAAAAAAAAAAAAAAGGAGAAGAAAGATGATTTGCCACGACACGCAAATTAGTATACATATCAAAATAGTACAGTTTTATCATCATACATATAGTTAGTAACATTAAAAATCACACCTGTGTGAACCGAGTGGTGCAACTCCCTCTCTCTCTCTCTCCCCCCCCTCCTCTCTCTCTCTCTCTCTCTCTCTCTCTCTCATTAGCAGGCAACAGTCTGTCTGTTTCTGCATGGCACAACAGCGCCCCTACTGGTACTCATACTGGTGCTCATTAACACATACGTGAACACATACATACATAGGTGTACACGGACATTGTAGGAGTGGTTGCACCACTCAAAAAAACCAGTGCAATTGGAGAGGATTATGACGATTGGTTGACAATGGGTGAAGTTAACCCATTTCTGGGTTTTTGGTGTTTTAAAGCATTATGTCATGCTTTAGCTATTGAAAAATAGCAGATCTACAAGCTCGTAGCACGGCACTTGTATAGGTCTGCTATTTTTGAAAAATCGTGAAAATGTGGCGCAAATATCTCATAATATCTCATTATCTTTGCTTTCATGGGAGGTCACTGGAACAACATATTTTCAGATGGTATAGTCGGTGGCCAAATACATATATTTTTCGCGGCGCGACAACGCAAGCGTATTTACGTGAGCGCGGTCCTGTGAATTTGCTGCGCGCGTTGCTCGTTTCGTGCACACGCCGCCCGCGACTCACCAGACCTGGATTCTGTTTAGCTTGCGCTAGCTGTACGCTTGCGTGCGCTAGCTGTACGCTTGCGTGCGCTAGCTGTACGCTTGCGTGCGCTAGCTGTACGCTTGCGTGCGCTAGCTGTACGCTTGCGTGCGCTAGCTGTACGCTTGCGTACAACAGACCTGGAGGAGACCTGTCGTTGATCCAGGCAACAACGCCTGCGTTCCTCGCTTCCCGTTTGAAAGCAGTTTTAGCTGCAGTACCACAATGTCCTGAGGTGGTGGTGGGGGCGCTGATATGCAGATTTTTTAATATTTGAGTCATTATAACACTGATGCTAGATAAAAACCAGGCGTGTTTCAATTCCATGCCAGCTTGGAAAATCAACAATGGTGGACATTGGGAAAAAAAGAAAAAAAGTGGAAATGCAAATTTGGAACTGAAGACTGAAGAAGAGGAGGAATTGTACAAAGTAGGGTGACATTGATGACATCACGATGAGGACAAAATCAGTCGAGCTGTTCCTGAGAGCAATTTCCATTAAAGCACCTGATATGATATGATATGATTGATATTGTTAAAAATTGGTTATTTGTGGGGATAGAAAACGCATATGGGAGCCCCAAAAAACACAAAAATAAATTGAAAATGTTGAATTTTATGTTATAGGTCCTTTAAGAAAGCCTAATGTGCAAGAGGACCTTCCAGAGAACTGATTGACTGAGTTTATGTGATTTTATATCATTTTTTGCAGGGACGTGCAAAGAATGTTAGAGGCAGGGGTTGAAATTCCCTAAAAAAGGGCCAATTATATCTAAAACCGCGGATCTACAAGCTCTCGCCGCATCGCAGCACGATGCATTGAGAGCTTGTAGATCAGCCATTTTCGAGTCGTGACGCCAGACTCTTACGACATGGATTTCTACATATAAATAGGACAAAATGTTGCGTTCACGTTCAGGAGAGTTCGTGAAAGAGGCAATTCTCCTGAATGCTGGCATCGTCATATACAGTGTTTCCTGCAGGAAAAAGCTTTGGCATGGTGCTGGGCGTGGGGGGGGGGGGGGGGGGGGGGGGGGCTTATGGCGCGCGGCCAAAGGCCGCGCGTCGAAAATTTTGATTAATTAATTAATAGGATTAATGTATTATTGCTCTTGTATTGCGATTGGAGACACTGGGGGGACACTGGGGGACACTGGGCAGGCACTGGGGAGGCACTGGGAAGGCACGGGGAGACACTGGTCAGGCACTGGGAGACACTGGGGAGGCACTGGGGAGGCACTCAGGGGCACACTGGGGAGGCACTCAGGGGAACACTGGGGAGACACTGAGGGGACACTGGGGAGGCACTGAGGAGGCACTGAGGAGGCACTGAGGGGACACTGGGGAGGCACTGGGGAGGCACTGGGGAGGCACTGGGGAGGCACTGGGAGACACTGGGGAGGCACTGGGGAGACACTGGGGAGGCACTTAGGGGCACACTGGGGAGGCACTCAGGGGGACACTGGGGAGGCACTGGGGAGACACTGGGGAGGCACTCAGGGAGACACTGGGGAGGCACTCAGGGGGACACTGGGGAGGCACTCAGGGGGACACTGGGGAGGCACTCGGGGGGGGGGGGGGACACACTGGGGAGGCACTGGGCAGACACTGGGGAGGCACTGGGGAGATATTGGGGAGGCACTGGGGAGACCCTGGGGAGGCACACAGGGGCACACTACTCAGGGGGACACTGGGGAGGCACTGGGAAGGCACTGAGGGGACACTGGGGAGGCACTGCGGAGACACTGGGGAGGCACTGGGGAGACACTGGGGAGGCACTCAGGGGGACACTGGGGAGGCACTCAGGGGGACACTGGGGAGGCACTCGGGGGGGGGGGGGGGACACACTGGGGAGGCACTGGGCAGACACTGGGGAGGCACTGGGGAGATATTGGGGAGGCACTGGGGAGACCCTGGGGAGGCACACAGGGGCACACTACTCAGGGGGACACTGGGGAGGCACTGGGAAGGCACTGAGGGGACACTGGGGAGGCACTGCGGAGACACTGGGGAGGCACTGGGGAGACACTGGGGAGGCACTCAGGGGGACACTGGGGAGGTACTCGACATTTCATATCACACACACACCATGATTCACTAGCCCCCTTTTTTTTTTTTTTTTTTTTTTTTTGTTATATGATAGCTTGGCATGGCGCAAATAATTCCAGGCATGGCGCAGCGCCATGCCAAGAACATTGTGCAGGAAACCCTGATATAGCTTAAGTTTTAATTTAGTTTCCATTTACTTTTCGTCAGTGGAAAAAGGTAGTCGACGAACATTTCTCGTCTTAGTTTTAGTCGAGGGAAATCAACACCGGATGCAGTGAGGCAGTGTTGATTTCGTCGACTAAAACTATGGCGAAACATGTTCTATAGACTATGACCAACTACCATTTTTCACTGACGAAAAGGGACTAGTGGAGAAGTCATCCAGTAGAACTAAAAGACCGGCTATTTTCAGCAAGTGTAAAATGCCTCCAAGGCCCGCCAAAATACAGTTTTTTATCAACTGTAGATTTAGTCGGCACAAATCACATATTTAGTCGACTAAAACTAGACTCAAATGTGACTAAAACTAAATGGAATTGTATGCAAAGATATTAGGACTACAACTAAATCAAAAGTAGTTGCGACGAGGACACTGTGACCTTGTGTCGCAGTTTCCCTGCATAGTGCATTGTATATATATGTATTATATAGATAATATATTTGTTCTGCCTTTAACTGTGTTTTTGTACTGTTTTTAACCTGTACGGCGACCTTGAGTGCCCTGAAAGGCGCCTTATAAATAAAATTAATTATTATTATTATTATTATTATTATTATATACTGTTCTGCATTGACGGTGGTAAATGGTAAATGGTGCATTCATAAGACAGCGCCTTTATCCAAGGAGCTTCACATAGATTGATGCATCACATTCACACACACACACACACACACACACATTAATACACCGATGGCGGCGGAAACCATGCAAGTGTCGAGTATCAGGATACTATGGGAGAACGATCTGGTACGATTCACAGAGTGGATCACATTTCACCGTGACAACGCATTCCTTTGCATTAGGGGTGGGAGAACTTTTGGACACACTATATTTTACCACACTCACTCCAGAGAGCAACATGATATGATATGATATAGTACTTTACTGTCAGCTCACACTGAAATGTGTCTTGCGACCCAGCAGCCAAGTATGCAGAACACACATACACAAACATTTGCCATAACACAAAGAACAAGACAATTCACATACATAAAAGACATGAAGACAAGAGCAATATCCACCGCTTAGATTACCCCGTGGCTACTACAACTCCTGATTAAGCCTCAAGGTCGACTGGTGGACAAAGGGCCTCTTTAGTCTGACCTTATTGTATGCTGGTACACCATATCTCCTTCCTGAAGGTTATAGCAACCTATATTCTCCATACAACACATGCTTAGTATTAGAGGTGATATTCCTTGCTAACCTTAGGATGCCGTTATCGTATACGTGGATGAATAAAGTTTCTGAAGTTGTTGTTGTCCAACAATCTTTGAACACAATGTTCAGTTGTTGCAGCAGTTGTGACTTTAGGGCTGCAGAGTGACAAACATCCATACCAGGTGGTACTACAGTAGGCCTATACTGAAGAACACAGTGAAAGTGAAAAACAAAAGAAGAAAAAACAAACAAACAAATATTTGCATATTACCGTCGTAGCAAAAAATAGCCCGATCCGTCTACAAGCTCAAAACGCGCCGCATCATTTGAATTGAAATCCCTGCATTATCATTAGTTTTTTTTGGCTATATTTTGAATTGGAATCCTGAAAAGTAACATTGTTATTTAATTTCAAATTATAGTTGTGTTAACTTCATGAACAAAATACAAATACAACGGACAACAATTTGATAATACTCATTAATCGACTCGTTTAGACTGAAGTAACTGAAGAGGGTCATGTTTGCGTGTTTGGAATTGTATAACAGCTGAAATAAATGATATCGTTATTGCGATGGTAACCTGCTGCGGGGCCCCATTTAGTGAAGGGGTCCCTGAGGGAGTTCCCGGGGGTCCCCCAGCCAAATGGTATAGTTAGGAACCAAATGGACCCTTATGGGTCTGTAGCTCTGGTACAAATGGAACCAAACGGACCCTGGGTCTCAGAGTTAAATTAACTTTGGTTTTTCAATATAAATCGGGGTCAATGTCATTAAATGGGGTACTGTGCAGACTAATATGCATGTCAAACTGTGGGTGCTTGGAATTAAACGGGTTGAGAATCACTGGTCTCTGGAACATATTCCCTAATGGGGGGTCCGCGGGCTAATAAATGTCGAGTTGGGAGGTCCTTGACATGGAAAAAAATGGGGAACCGCTAGTTTACATCACTCCTTGAGTTCTGTTCATCCACTCCTTAAAGTCCAGGTTCTGTTCGGGTCTGGGTCCGGTCCTCTGCTGGCCCCGGTGACGCCCATGCCCATTTCTATCCCCACAACCAACATTTAAATATTGCATAATATATGTATTTTGGCATTATATATATATATATATCAGTGGTGGAAAATAACGAAGTACAATTACTTCGTTACTGTACTTAAGTACAAGTTTGGAGAATTTGTACTTTTATTGACTACTTTTCTTTTGCTGTATTTTTACTTTTACTTCGTTACATTTACAAGGAAAAAATCGTACTTTTAATGCGCTATATTTAAAATCGGACACCTCGTTACTCGCTACAAATTAAATAATAAAATCTTATATTTGTCTTACTGGAGGAATGCGCAGTTGAGAATTGAACAGGGCTGCTCCACTCTCAGATAATAGGGGGCGGAGTTGTGTTCTGCTGCCTGGCCTGCTTTGAAGACGGCAAGACGCACACACTGTGTTGTTTTGTCACACGCATTCAACATGGATGCATTAAACATGCCTTAATATTTAGCGGAAAACCAACCAATAAGTCCCTATCCGACACAAATTAACTAATCTTTCTCAGCCGTCACTGGAGCGCGCATCTAGCTACTGCATGATGATCATGCACGCTGACAGACAGCAGACACTGTCCCAACTCCTAACACAAACACTGAGGGAACTTGTTGTTGTACACACATAATGTGCCACGAAAAATAGCTTCCAATAGCTTAGTTGGTTATTATCGCTTCGAGGAGGTACGTGTCCATAATATCGCCACGAACGGCCAACAAAAGACATCTCTCTTCCACAGTGAATGAAGCCTAATTTATTCTTCGCCGTACAAAGTGTTCCGTGCTGAAAATAGCTCACAACTCGTCGCGTCCGGACACGTTGTGAGCTTGTAGATCAGCCAACCCCAGCATGCGGAGATGCAGGCTCTGAGAACGTTCAGAAACTTTTGCCTTCACAATAAAAGCATGCAAAAGCCCATATAGAGAAGGAAAAATAATTCGGTGGCATTTCACATTGCAAAAGAGCAATTTTTGTAAAATGTAAAAAATATATAAAAATTAAAGCAAAAAAATAACGAAAAAGAACTATAATAGTTCATTTTTCAAAATTTGGAATGATGAACTATGAACGGAACTAGTTCATTTTAAAAATGTTGAACTGTGAACTGAACTATAGTTCCTAAAAAAAAAGAACTTTCCCAACACGATGTATGCTGTTGGGGGTTCTGTATTTTCAGTATTTTTTGGAATAAAGCCACTTTTGACAGGATGACAATTTTGGAAATTCATTTCTTTGTATTCATTTTGAAAATAATTTTGTATTTTGTACTTTGTACTTGTACTTTGTAATTTTTACTTTTATACTTAAGTACATTTTACGCCGGGTAAATTTTTGTACTTAAGTACATTTTATTTGAGGTACTTTTATACTTTTACTTAAGTAACTTTCTTAATGGGCACTTTGTACTTTTACTTAAGTAATTTTCAAGTAGAGAATCAGTATTTTACTTAAGTAAAATATTTTTGTACTTTTTCCACCACTGATATATATATATATATATAGCGTTGTGGCCGTGCTGACACAGGGTTTGTTTGACTCCGTTAAGGAACGCAGCCGGGTCCCGTCCCTCAGGAGCCGGTTAATGTTTTAGAAGCATTATGGCAATCACTCACAAGCTATAGCGCATAGTCTGGCCGCACGGCTAATACTGTGCTCTGCAAAACATGAGAAACTTCCTCTTTCTCCCTGCGTGTGCGTGCGCGTACAAGGAAGGCATCACTAAGTGGTTCCCCTCTCTCTCTCCTTTTCCCCAAAGCGGGCAGAGGAAAGTGGACCCCCTCGAGTGCCTCTTTGGTCTATACCCCCTTCCCCCATGAGCTAAAATTGTGCACGCACGCACGCACACACACACACACACACACACACACACACACACACACAAACCCGCACTGTGTGGCTTCTCCTCTGGAGGGAACATAAACAGGGCTGTCTGTCTGCGAGCGGAGAGCTAGTTCTCATGACATCACCACCCAGCAGGAATGCTCTGCTCTGCCTCGTCAAAACCCCTCCACCAGCCAGAAGCGCGCGCTCGCGCACGCACGCACGCACACAACACACATACACAACACACACACACACACACACACACACACAGTACACTTATGGGAACACCAATGTTGAATGATTTATGGACGTCTGTTTTCTTCACAAGAAAATGGCAAGAGAATGAAACGCGTATACACGTACATGTCACACGGACACCATTATTGGACTTTTTCTTTTCCCTCTTTTATACATTTTATACACTCTTTTTTTACGTCCCCGTAATTTCTTGTAAAATGTATATGTTTCTTGTCTGCGCTGTCCTTAGTGGGTCAGACCACACACGCACGCACGCAGATGTGATAGTCATGTTCGGTTCACCTTCTAAATATGGGTATAGCCGACTACTGCATGTATTATAAGGGCATTCATTTGTACAGAAACCGTGTGTGTGTGTGTGTGTGTGTGTGTGTGTGTGTGTGTGTGTGTGTGGAGGGGAAATTACGCACTGCTTCATTGTATTGGGTGTTTGGAGGAAA
>NC_137883.1:4848958-4851458 GCF_963924005.1 Protomyctophum bolini | reverse complement strand
GGAGAGGAGGTCTGAGGGAGGTGGAGGAGAGGAGAGGAGGTCTGAGGAGGTGAGGAGAGGAGAGGAGGTCTGAGGGAGGTGGAGGAGAGGAGAGGAGGTCTGAGGAGGTGAGGAGAGGAGGTCTGAGGGAGGTGGAGGAGAGGAGAGGAGGTCTGAGGGAGGTGGAGGAGAGGAGAGGAGGTCTGAGGAGGTGGAGGAGAGGAGAGGTCTGAGGAGGTGGAGGAGAGGAGAGGAGGTCTGAGGAGGTGGAGGAGAGGAGGTCTGAGGAGGTGGAGGAGAGGAGAGGAGGTCTGAGGAGGTGGAGGAGAGGAGAGGAGGTCTGAGGGAGGTGGAGGAGAGGAGAGGAGGTCTGAGGAGGTGGAGGAGAGGAGAGGAGGTCTGAGGAGGTGGAGGAGAGGAGGTCTGAGGAGGTGGAGGAGAGGAGAGGAGGTCTGAGGAGGAGGTGGAGGAGAGGAGAGGAGGTCTGAGGGAAGTGGAGGATGAGGAGAGGAGGTCTGAGGAGGTGGAGAGAGGAGAGGAGGTCTGAGGAGGTGGAGGAGAGGAGAGGAGGTCTGAGGGAGGTGGAGGAGAGGAGAGGAGGTCTGAGGAGGTGGAGGAGAGGAGAGGTCTGAGGAGGTGGAGGAGAGGAGAGGAGGTCTGAGGAGGTGGAGGAGAGGAGGTCTGAGGAGGTGGAGGAGAGGAGAGGAGGTCTGAGGGAGGTGGAGGAGAGGAGAGGAGGTCTGAGGGAGGTGGAGGAGAGGAGAGGAGGTCTGAGGAGGTGGAGGAGAGGAGAGGAGGTCTGAGGAGGTGGAGGAGAGGAGGTCTGAGGAGGTGGAGGAGAGGAGAGGAGGTCTGAGGAGGAGGTGGAGGAGAGGAGAGGAGGTCTGAGGAAGTGGAGGAGAGGAGAGAGGTCTGAGGGAGGTGAGGAGGAGGAGAGGAGGTTCTGAGGGAGGTGGAGGAGAGGAGGTCTGAGGAGGTGGAGGAGAGGAGAGGAGGTCTGAGGGAGGTGGAGGAGAGGAGAGGAGGTCTGAGGGAGGTGGAGACGCAAATAATTCCGATTGGCATATGATGATGTACGACGATAAGAGCGCCCCTCACTTCACACGGGTGTTCACGATTCATAAAAAAAAAATAGCAGACCTACAAGCGCGCCACTCGGTGGCGTGCTACGAGCTTGTAGATCTGCTAATTTTCAAAAATGGTTAAGTTTTGTTTCATCAATTGATATCAATATATTTGGAGGAACAACCCCGATTTATTTAACCAGTGTATACCATTAGCACCAAGGTGGCTGAGAGAAAATAATGAATGCAAGACGGGTGGAGATTATATCTAGACAGCAAGGGGTGTAAAAAAGAAATGGAGGAAGCAGCCAGCAGAGATTAGGACTTCTGAAATGATCCCTGGATCGCTAATTGTAAGTGTCCATAAACACACACACACACACACAGTGTAAGACAACCCTCTCTACAATGCCTCCTCAGCAACTTCTCTCTCTCTCTCTCTCTCTGACGTACCCACACCCTTGCCTTCCTTGCCCCACACACACATGCACGCATGTACACACACACACACCACACACACACACACACACACACACACACACACACACACACACACACACACACACAGGTGTCATTGGGTTGCTATGTTATCCTGGGGCCAATTCGACTGTGGGAAAAAAAGAGAGCAGACGTGATTCTTAAAGACAGATGCTTTGTGACTGATGGCTCGTCTTCTCGCTTATCTATCCGTGTGCGCATATGTGTGTGCGTGTGCGTGTGTGTGTGGTGTGTGTGTGTGTGTGTGTGTGTGTGTGTGTGACTGTGTGTGTGTGACTGCTATTGTGCCTGCCAAGACAGCCGTGAGAATCACCACGAACCATGAGTCAGGGGCATTGAAGAGCAATCTTACAGGTGAAAAGAATGTCGGTGGTATTTGTCAACACTTTTTCCCACAAAAAACACAGACGGTGAGACGCTGAATGATATCTGGACCAAACCGTGCGGATCAAGGTCCCAAAAGTAGACTCTTCACAATCACCCTAACCAGTGTTGTTTTCGTCGACTAAAACTTCAGACGAAAAATGTTCCGTCGACTACCTTTTTTCACTGACGAAAACTAAATGGAAACTAAGCCATGATGACTAAAACTGAGACAATTGTGTCAGCTAAAAACTAGACTAAAATGTTAGGAAGGGACTAGTGGACAAGAGATCCCGTACAAGTCATTTTACACTTGGTTTGCATGCTGAAATAGCCGATCTACAAGCTCACAACGAGCTTGTTGTAGATCGGCTATTTTCAGCAAGTGTAAAGTGTCATTACGACGGCGGCATCAAGGCACCGCCACGACACATTTTGTCCGACTGAATCAACTGTAGATTTTGAGTCGACTAAAACCTCATGACATTTAGTCGACTCAAACTATATAGACCAACGCTGAAGCATTCCGGGTGGTCTAAAATGTGACTGAAACTAAAATGAAAACTATTCAAGAGACGACGGACTAAAACTAAAGT
>NC_137883.1:4798958-4843958 GCF_963924005.1 Protomyctophum bolini | reverse complement strand
ACTTAAAACATTATACAAAAAATTAGGCAATTGAGATATTAATTATGAATCATTCATTTGATCTGGCATTTCTGAGCACCGACCGCGTGGCCCTATATACAGAACCGGACCATATAGAATAAAGAAGGAGAACGTTTTACAGCATAGTATTCTGCAATATTCATATCATATTCATATTAAAATCATATACAGTCGACATTCGAAAATTGTTCGAATACATGTGGTGTTTTAAAAGGAATATTCGAATATAATTTTCGGCCAATTCTGGCAGCTCTCTCTCTCTCTCTCTCTCTCTCTCTCTCTCTCCTCCCCCCCCCCCCATGCCAACCTCTCTCTCTCTCCCTCCCCAAAGTGTGGCCAACCTTTTTCATGTCAAGGACCCCCAGTTCCAGTGACCCCACCCAGCAAGCAAAGATTTGAGTTAAACACGAAAGAATATATATTCAAAGATCTGCACCACATGTTCACGACTTTTCGAAGATAGCAGACCTATATACACGCTCGTAGCGCGCCACTCATTTTTCAACAGCTAAAGTATAACATGACGCTTAAATTAAAACACCAAAAGGTGTTCCCCCGCCCCAGAATGGGCTCAAGCGCTGCACACTCACCCAGCCCCGTGCCAACCTCAGCCAGTTTCGCTTTTCAATTCAAAAGCTTTTGTTGGCACCGGCACTGAATATGCATTTAGACATTTCCAAAGCCAAAGTGTGAAATGAAATAGAATAAATCAATATAAAAGAAAACATAATTGACAAACGTATATGGCCCTACTAGAAAAACACCTCTCCCTTTTTTGCTCTCTGTTTACTAAACTCTCTCTCTCTCTCTCTCTCTCTCTTTTCCCCTTCCTTCTTCCCCTTCCTGTTACTCGCCTTCTCACTTCCTCAGTAGTCTGGAGCGTGGGAACCAGTATTATAGTGCTGCATTGGCATCCAGGGTGTGTGCGTGCGTGCGCGCACGCGTGCGTGTTTGTGTGTGTGTGTGTGTGTGTGTGTGTGTGTGTGTCTCACAGACACCTGATGGAAGTCTGTGCACATATTTTCTGTGCACGTCTGCTTTGAAAGTATACAGACGGAGCGCAGCACACAGCTGGAGTCGGTGCCGTTTTTGGCAGCACAATTAGATTTCAGTTTTAGTGTCAGTCTAGTTTTAGTCAACTAAATATACCATAAGATTTTAGTCGACTAAATCTACGGTTGATTTAGTCTGTATTTCGCCGAGGCCTTGATGCCGTCGTAATGGCTGATTTTACACTCGCGCTGAAGATAGCGGATCTACAAGTTCAGATCCGCGCTGCGACGCGTCGTTGCAAAAGGACTCGTACTGGATCTCTTGTCCCTTCCTTGACAATGTTTTGTCTAGTTTGTATTTGTTGACGAAATTGTCAGTATGTGTAAAACTAATATAGTTTTAGTCATCATAGCTTAAAAGTTTCCGTTTTCGGCAGGGAAAAGAGGTAGTCGGACGAACGGTTTTCGTCTTAAGTTTTAGTCGACGAAAACAACACGCGCAGCATCACGGGGGGGGGGGGGGGGTTATAGGCATCAGGATATACGGCTGAACCTTACGGGGAGCATTTTTAAGTTTAATTGACACTAATTAACACTAATTAACAACCTTCCCTATAGCCAACCCTGCGTATAGGAACCCAACGAGATGAAACGGTATAACGGCTACGGATAATTTATAAATGGTGTGAATGTTTGAGAAAGTGTGACATGTGACATTCACCTCACGCAGAAACCCTTGTGTGGCCCAATTAAATTACTACACAAACACAGTCAATTGAGTAAGCCCTTTCTCGCCCACTATGTGCTGTGCCGTGCATGCACGTGCTTCTGCACGTACACACACACACACACACACACACACACACGCGCGCACACACGCTATATAAGGCATTCACTTCTAGTCATTTTTGAGTGGTGCAACCACACTCCTTTACGGAGCTGTGTGTGTGGCTGGGTGGGTGCGTCTGAGCACGGAAACAGCATGGTTGTTTTCCACCAACCTGTGCGCAACCTAACACACACACACACAAACACACATTAACTATGGTGATTTCGGGTGTACCAGTACAGTGCAGTGACAGTACAATACAGTATAGAGAGGGTTCAGTATACAGGCACCCCCACACGGTATAACTGTCATTTCTCAACAGTTTTGGACGCGGGGCGGCTCGCCAGAATCGGGACAGCACCCTGGGTGCGTTCCTGTGGGGTCAGTACAGTTACAGTACAGTACAGTATAGAGGGTACAGTAGAGGGACCCCCCACCCACACGGTAAACTGTCATTGCTCAGCCGTTTGGGACACGGGGCGGCTCGCCGGAATCGGGGGTGCGTTCATGTGGGTCTGGAACTTCCGCCCCCCCACCCGCACAGAGTTGCACCACTCACTTCACACGTGTGTGATTTTTACTAGTTGACTAGTTTACTACTTTGTTTAAAAGGTAGAGTAAGTGATTTAACTTAATTCAAATATCACTTATTTTTTTGTTTTGTTGTGATAATCCTCTCTACTATAGAGTGTGCTGACCATATAAGGAGTTCCTCCCTGTCCCCAGTTAACCCCTGGGGGTCAAAAGACCTTTCGGTTTCGTTTTTGACTCTCTATCCTGATTGGACGAAGGCTTAGGTCCCACAGCCAAAAACGAAACCTAAGGTTTTTTGAGTGAAATCACTTACTCTACTTTTAACAAAAGCTGTCTTTATACTTCTCTGTCCTTGCTACCGTGCTACTTACCAATGCTGTACTGTATGCGTGAGGGTGTGAGAGACAGAATGTACCCATCATTTGCTAATCGGAGAGCTTTACAATCAGATAAGAGGAGGGTTCACTGAAGCCTGGGTGGGCTTTGGGGGTTACAGTCCCCAGCCAGGGCACGCAAGCACGCTCCACAGCTCTACCCCAATTTAGACCCAGCTTTTGGTGTCTGTCAAACACAAACTCTGTCCTACACAAACATTCAAGACGGAGTGCCACAATTGTTTTGCATTTTTCCAGTTTTGCACGCGTCTATGAGGTGACAAGTATACTTCATTAGAGACCCTGGAGTCGTTTTTATGTGCAATGGTGTATTCACTTTGTATTTAGGGTTTCTTCCTGGAGGCTGAACCCTTGACAGTCAAAACGGGGCCAATGAAATAAACAGTAATATAGTGACACCACACTATCAGCCCCTCCCCTAACCCCTCCCCCTTTACCATACAACTACAGCTGTGGGTGCGGCTTCAGTTCAGGTGGATCACCACCCATCACCACCACCCACCAGGCAAACCAGGCATACTTAATGAACTGGTGGGCGTGCCCACACAAAAACGACATTTTAACAAATACTGTACACTTTTTTTTTAAATAATTATACCTCATTATATAACAAGTAATTAGGTCATATGTCCGCCAAATATGTCGTAAACTTTGCGGCAACACAAACATAAAATAAATGCCATTGACAACGAAGGGAGAGTTTACGTCATAGCAAATCAGCTAACCAATCACACACATTCTAAAGACTAAAATGTTAGGAAGGGGACTAGTGGACAAGAGATCCAGCATAAGTCATTTTACACTTGGTTGCATGCTGAAAATAGCCGATCTACAAGCTCACAATGCGGCGCGACGCGTTGCATTTTCAGCAAGTGTAAAATCAGTCATTGCGAATGCGAAAATACATTTCAGTCGACTAAATCAACTGTAGATGTATATAGTCGACTGAAATCTCATGATATTTAGTCGACTGAAACTAAGACAGACACCGAAGCATTCCAGGTGACAAAAATGTGACTCAAACTAAATGAAAACTATTCCAAGAGACTGCGCGACTAAAACAAAAAAATGTGCTGCCAAAAACAGACTGTGTATACCGTATACGGTACGATGGGTACTGCGTGTCTCATATGAGTATCTGCAATGCTACGCACAGCAGCGCTATAGTTCATTACGACTCTCTGTGGGCATCGATGTCGGTCAGGCGGACTATTTCAGATTCACATGAGAAAGGAGGAAGCGAGGGGGAGAGAGAGGGCCGACTTAGAATAAGCTAATGACGTCAACGGCACCCACAGTATAGGGTAAACATGAACGTTTCCGCCGTGAATTATTAGGTATATATACCCTATATTTAACCGTTTGTGAACTCAGAATGACGAAAAAGGAAGACATTCTGGTGTACGTATAATATACGCCACACGCTCACACAGCAACTTGGCCTCCCTTGCATGTGAGACACACAGACGTTCTTGGTTCTCGGGTAGCGTTCCGTTTAAAATAGATATGGTCCTATATACAAACACACAAAATGACCACGATACCCGCAGGGTCCCGTTAAAATCTAAACCGATATTAACCCATTCAGCGCGAGCATTTATTGAAAAATTAGGATCTAATTCAAGCCAGCATTTTTTTTTTTTTTTTAGCTCTTATTTTGAAAAGCCACATTTTCACTCGACCAGAAGTGGATTATCCCTGCCAGATAGACGTCGCCGAGACAACCTTTGTTTACATGATGGATCTATGCTGGAGCACTGGAGAGCTACACAT
Organism: Protomyctophum bolini; assembly: GCF_963924005.1. Lineage (NCBI taxonomy): Eukaryota > Metazoa > Chordata > Actinopteri > Myctophiformes > Myctophidae > Protomyctophum > Protomyctophum bolini. The sequence goes on along the minus strand of NC_137883.1, from coordinate 4,839,414 downwards.
CGCCGGCTCTGTGCCGTCAAAGACACGCCGTTTTGACCAAAAATGCCATCTGGGACAAGGAATAGGAGATACAGGCGATTGAAAGAAACGGATAGAATGGATTCTTATGGCGACGACGATCTAAGATGAACGATCCAGTGCTGTGCTATAACAACACAGCTAGCTAACCCGGCTAACGTGAGTAGCATTATGTGTCGCTCGACCGAATGCACTATAAAAGCGCAATAATTGACAAAGGTCTTCGGCAATGGCGGTAGAATAGTACGTCCTTTATCCATCCGTTGTTGTTGTGTATAGGTGGAGAAACCCGTTTTCATTTGAGGAGTATAAGACGTCTGGCTAAAAGAAAAAGCAGCACACCTCCTTACCTGACAGCGGCTGAAGACGTCACTGACGTCGGGCTGGACGTTGAAGTGTCTCAGGACCCTCGTGGCCTGGTCCAGGGCTTTCTCCGAGCAGTCGAGAGACAGACAGCGACCCTCGCCCACCTGGGACCGCAACTGGAGGAGCAAAGAGGAGATTAAAGGTACAGTAAGTGATTTCACTCAAAAAACCTTAGGTTTCGTTTTTGGCTGTGGGACCTAAGCCTTCGTCCAATCAGGATAGAGTCAAAAACGAAAGGTTTTTTGACCCCCCCCAGGGGTTAACTGGGGACAGGGAGGAACTCCTTATATGGTCAGCACACTCTATAGTAGAGAGGATTATCACAACAAAACAAAAAAATAAGTGATATTTGTGAAATCACTTACTCTACCTTTAAAAAAATATTTTAGTCATACGGCTGTGTCACTCACAGAAAAAAAAAAATATATATATTTTTTCTTTTTAGATTAGATAGTACACATTATTACAGAGCCCCCTGAGTGGCCATGGAAAGAAGAATATATCTTCTGGTCCGGACCAGACGTTATCTCGCCCGGACCAGATATTATTACTGTTTGATGAGGTCCAGAGCAACATAATGGAATGTCAAGAGCAGGTCAGCTCCATATATGGAGATCTAAGGGTGGCAGCGGGGGCAGTGTCTTGAGTGTACACAGGGTTTGATGAGGAGGGCCCCATGTGTAGGGCCGGGCCTTCATTTCCGGGCCTGTTGAGAACTATAGTTTTATTCGCCAGGCAGCCGTGCGCGGCCGCACTGATAACCGTCCAGTTTAAAATGGACAGGTTATCAGTCAAAAGGGAGACATCGAAGAGGAAGGACGGGTGGGGAGGGATCAACATATGGAATGTATAAGAACAGGTCAGCTCCATATACAGTATATGTACAGTGTCGTGATCTTCACGTATTATTATAGAGACCGCCATATATGGAGCGCGTCGCGAGGCGTGACGGACTGACAACCATGTAATGGTGGCGTGGCGCCGGATCGACTGACATGGTTTTTCAAGGTAATCGATGAGCACTAAAACATGTTTGGGTTCGATTTGAGTTTCTTTATACTTACGGTCTGGTATGGCATTCCACAGGTGAGTATGGTACGGTCCTCGGTTCGAGCCAACTGGATGATAAAACACAAAACAAACATTCATGGAGAATAGCGTTCAATTCAGCTACTGTTACATGAGTACTGTGTCTGTGGAGGACGCACACACACACACACACACACACACACACACACACACACACACACACACACACACACACACACACACACACACACACACACACACACACACACACACACACAGGCTTGTAGGCCAGTGGTTCCCAAAGTGGGGTCCAGGGACCCCTATGGGTCCGTGAGGGAGTTACAGAGGGTCCTCAGCTAAATGATAGTTAGGAAGCAAATGGACCCTTATGGGTCTGAAACTCTGAGAGTGTATACTACACAAGTAAAGTTAAATTAACTTTGATTTTGCAATATACAGTGGGGTCCCAGAGATGGAAATGGGGAACGGTAGCCTAATTCAGGTCAAACTGGGGGGGGGGGGTCCTTGAAATGAAAATGGCTGAAAATCATTGCTAGAGCCGTACAAATCTTCTGTTATGGGGGGAGGTCCCTGGGCTTATATTTTCAAATGGGGGTCAGTGGGCTAATGAGTGTCAATTTGTGGGGTCCTTGACATGAAAAAGTTTGGGAACCTACTGTTGGTAGTGTAATACCAATAATGAATGTAAAAAAATCGATTACATATTGGGTGCTCGTTACATTTTGGTGGGTGCTCCTACATTTTTTCTGGTGCTCCTTCATTCTGAACTTAAAAAATGTTGATTTCGAAGCCCTGCCTCATAGGTAGAACAAAAGTGCGGTGTGACCGTTCCCTCACAAGAGAATATCTCCACTCAAAAGAAAAATAAACTCTTGGCATTTTGTATGGAGTCATATATGCCATAGATATGTCACTGGTCACGTGAACTCTCCTGAGATCCACATGGAAGCCACGCAGTGTTGTTTTCGTCGACTAATACCGAGACGAAAGAGGTTCGCCGACTACCTTTTTTTCACTGGCGACAACTAAATGGAAACTAAACGAGAACTAAGCTATGACGACTGAAAGTGAGGCTAAATATATTGACAATTTCGTCAACAAACAAAAAACTATAGATTAAAATGTTAGGAAGGGACTATAGTGGACGAGAGATCCAGTACAAATAAAAGACAAGTCATTTTACAATTGGTTTCGTGCTGAAAATAGCCGATCTACAAGCTCGCAGCGCGTCGCAGCGCAACGCGTTGTGAGCTTGGAGATCGGCCGTTGTCAAAATCAGTCATTACGACGGCATCAACAAAGCGACCAAAAACACACTATAGTCGTGTGAAGGTTGACCGGACTGCCCAGGCTGAAGGCTCCAAGAATCAGACAACTGTCCAAGAAGGCCATTTTGTTGGTTTTTATTTACCCCAAAGTCTCCAAACGTCAACCAGGCAGTGCAATATTCACAGTGAGGGACTGTCCAGAAATTAAGTAACAGGCCAAAAGAAGAGCAACTTGAGGTAACTACCTTAACCCGCCCATGGAAGGTCCCCGGGAGGCAGCTCTCTTCCTCAGCTGCTCAATATAGACAAATCCACAGAGGCCATTACTGAGGTGTAATCCATGGAGCAGGTGCTCCGTAGGCCAGGTGTGGCTAATCAGTGCTGCTGTGCTTAATGGTACACCTCAGTAATGGCCGCACCCAGGCAACCCTCTGTGGATTTGTCTATAGCTTGCCTAGACCAAACTGAACTCCTGTATGCAGATTCAGCCACCATTTTATACCAGGTGGGTCGTACCAAGAACAACACTCACAGTAATTAGTATCATTTAACTTAAACTAAGGCCCATAAGTTATACACAATTACACTATTAGGACTATTAATCCATTTACATTTCATAATTCAGGCAAGCACTTTACCAACACATTTGGCCTATATAATTAGAAAAGATACAATATAAAAAAGAAACCCACACCCCTCTCCTCTACAGCACTTGGCACCTCCCAATCAACCGGCTGATTGCCAGCACAGGAGAGGACAGGTGTGCTGCAGGAATTCATGATATTCATTATATTGAGACATACGAAACATACCACTCCCCACAGTCACTTCCAAGCTGGCCAGCGATAATTAATCAGAAGCAATTGTGTATTCAGATGTGTGTGTGTGTGTGTGTGTGTGTGTGTGTGTGTGTGTGTGTGTGTGTGTGTGTGTGTGTGTGTGTGCATTGTCCCCGTTTGCCTCCATAGGGCACGGGTTGCCCCGTGACAACACTAACACATTCCAAGTGACTAAAATGTGACTAAAGCTAAATGAAGTTTAGACTACGACTAAAGAAATTGGCTGCCAAAAACAACACTGTTTGCTTGGCGTATCATTCATAGTATTAAAAGGATAGAGACTGAACCGGAGCGATAGGTTGGAACGTAGCGCGTGGAAGGAACACGTTATTCCAACCAGTTCCTTTCCCCCTCCATCAGGCGCCCCGGCTGGCCAGGGGGGAGGCAGTTTAGAGACCAGGATTACTGCATGTTTTTGTGAGGGTACCTACCCTATAGGGGACACGGGGAGAACATGCAAACTCCACACAGAAAGGCCCTTTCGCCAACCCCCGCCTTCGGGTATATGGGCACTGATGACGCGGAGGAGGAAACACGCCGCCAGCGCCCACAGCGTCCCGAGCGGGAATCTAACCCAGGACCTTCTAGCTGTGAGGCGACAGCACTTTACCAACTGTGCCACCGTGCCCCCGACCAGATCTTATTTTAATGATGTTTTCGTGGGGGGACAAGAAACGCGTTCCTTGGGGGGGGGGGGGGGGGGGGTTTCACGCTCAAGCCCCCTTTGATGTCTGTGTGTGCACGTGCCTGCCTGTGGCTGTATTATGTATGTATACACACGGCGCCTCAGACTCACCTCAGCCGCCACTCTGTGGTCGTCGCCGTTCTCCAATATGGCCACGTCCACGCCCAGACAGCGCAGACAGCGGCCCAGGCCCTGTAGCATGTTGTCGCACACGACTCGGAACTGCTGGGGCCTCATCGGAGGGCCCGGCGGCGGGCCCTTTTCCTGACCGTGGGATGTTGTCGTAGCTGACCCTCGGTGTCCCTGAATGAACAACACAGCACTATGGACTGAGAATTGAACTTAAAAAAAACATTACATTTTGTTTCCTTTTTCTTATACTTCCAGAATGGCTGTCGGTTATAGCTGTCGATTATAGCGTTAACCCATTTCTGACCCGAGATCAGATTCATACGAGGTTTTCCCCACTGGACACACACACTGGTCTGATTATAACCCATTCTGACCTGAGATCAGATTCTAAAAATGTCACAGTCGTTCTTGGATTTTTCAAAAATAGCAGACCTACAAGCTCGTAGCGCGCCACTCGGTGGCGCGCTATGAGCTTGTAGATCTGCTATTTTTCAATAGCTAAAGCATAACATGATGCTAACACCAAAAATGGGTTCCCGTTTAGAATGGGTTAACTAGTTTACTAGTCGACTAGTTGTTTAACCCATTCTGACCCGAGATCAGATTCTAAAAAAAATGTCTGTTTCTGGAAAAAGCTGTTTCTGTGTCAGTCGTTCTTCGATTTTTCAAAAATAGCAGACCTGCAAGCTTGCTATGAGCTTGTAGATCTGCTATTTCTCAATAGCTAAACAAAGCATAACATAATGCCAAACACCAAAAAGGGGTTCCCGCACAAAATGGGTTAACTATACCTAAAAATGTGGAACATTTGTACATTCAAAAACTGTGTACATGTCTATGTCTATTAGTTATGTGACTATAACTAAAATCTACCTGATCTTGAGGCCTACAAAATCGGGTAAAATAAATAAATTATTATTATTATTATTAATGCTTAATGCCCTAGTGCGTGTGTGCGTGCGTGCGTGCTTGCGTGTGCGACCATGAGAGTGCGAGCATGAGTGAGTTTCGATTTATTGATTGATTACTTTATTAAATCAGAAATGTAAAACAGCACGAGGTACAGTCAGAGATGTAAGGCTAAAAAGAAAACATAAAAGAAGCACATGGTATACAGTCAGACATTAAGGCTAAAATACAACAAACAAAAAAAGGTCCACATGCCGCGTGTATCGGTTCTTGACCCCGACCCCGTCCAAGAAAAGCAAGGACCTCGTTTTTGCCTTGCAAATAAAAATGAAAATGTTCCACTTGACCCCGTAGCGCGCCACCGAGTGGCGCGCTACGAGCTTGTAGGTCTGCTGTTTTTGAAAAATCGAAAGAACGACTGACATTTTTTTAGAATCTGATCTCAGGTCAGAACGGGTTAATCAGACCAGTGTGTGTGTCCTAGTGGAAACCTCGTATGAATCTGATCTCAGGTCAGAATGGGTTAATTGAAAGAAACAGTAGACTGTCATGGATCCCAAGGACCCCCAAATTGACACTAATTTGCCTGCAGACCCCCCCCATTTGAAAAGGCATGACAGGGACCCCCCAATAAGCGAAGACTTTGACGTCTCTAGCAGTGATTCTCAACCAAGTAATTGAGCTTAACCCATTTTGGGGGGGGCGGGAACCCCTTTTGGTGTTTTAAGCATTATGTTGTATACTTTTAGCTATCGGGGGAAAATAGCAGATCTACAAGCTCATAAGCGCGGGCACTCTGAGCCGCGCTGATAGCCCATAGGTCCGCTATTGTATAGGTCTGCTATTTTTGAAAGATCGTGAAAAATGTAGTGCACATCTTTCAATATATATTCTTTCAGAGCCAATGTTTTTAAACTCAAACCTTTGCTTCTTGGGGGGGTCAGATGGGGTCGGCGGGCCAATTACATATAATCTTAGGGGTCCTTGACATGAAAATGTTTGAGAATTCAAATTTACACGTAATATAATGTAACTCGATTGCGCCACTGGGTGGCCGTACGTGGCCTTGCAAGCTTTTTTTGTTTTTAATAAGGTGGCCCTTGGGGAAAAAAAGGAAACTCCCCCCCCTCTTGTCAGGTGAAAAGAAGCGGCTTTGGACTCCTCATGCATTGGAGGAAGCATGAGGTCAAGTCCGTTGCTCTCTCTCCCCAGAAGTTGGCAGAGAGAGTTACCGTATAGAGGCCCAGGATTACATTAGATAATTGACACTGGGGTGGGATAGAAAAAATGGCTTAACAAAATCGTAGGATAAAAAAAAAAAAAAAAAAAAACAACATTATCCACAGGATCACACTAATTGCAGGTGCACACAAATTAAATGTCTTTCTTGAAAACACACTTGGGACAATTCCGTTTATCCTCAGTGTGCGTATGTTTCACGATCCCTCGAGGGGCTATAGGGGGCAAAAGGGGGGGGGGGGGGGGGGCTTCGTTTAGCCAGCGTTCGATTTTCGACACCGAGCATCGGCAAGCTATGAATTAACCCATTTTGGGGCGGGAACCCATTTCGGTGTTATAGCATCATGTCGTGCTTTAGCTATTGGAAAAATAGCAGATCTACAAGCTCGTAGCGCGCCACTTGTAGGTCTGCTATTTTTTAAAAATCGAAAGAACGACTGACATTTTTTTTTAGAATCTGATCTCAGGTCAGAACGGGTTGATCGGACCAGTGTGTGTCCAGTCAGTGGAGACACCGTGTGAATCTGATCTCAGGTCAGAACGGGTATGAATCGAGGCCCTCTCTCTCTATACCATTTGACCATTTGCGCCGGCCTTGGCGTGGCGGTCCCGCTTGGCCTGTCTGTCCTTTGGCTTCTTGACCTTGACCTTCTCGTAGCCGCCGCCACCGCCGCCGCCGGAGCCGGACCTCGTTTGGAAATTGGCGGGCAGCCCAAAGGACGCCGGGTCGCCGGCGAGGGCGGAGTGGACCTCCAGGAGACAGTAGGCGTCCAACGCTGAGAACGTTAAGTTAAGGACAGCGAGAGAGAAAAGGGGGTTATAGGAATCCACCTAGTCTGGAGGTTGAATATTGTCCGTGGAACCACGGAGACTAGGCATGTAACGATATATCGTATATCGCGATATATGGATATTATATCCCGACGATATGTATCGATTTATAAAAAAATATATATGGTCGTTATTGATGCTCATTTATACATCAAGGAAGGCAATTATCTTTGCAATGTAGTTAAATAAAAATTGTGAAAAAAGCTTTGGGGGGGGAAGATAAATCATAAAAGAAAAAAGAAATTGGTCATTTGTCTGGAAAATCATTGTTGAAAATATCGTGAAAAATGGTATCGTGAACCTCATATCGTGATACGTATCGTATCGTGAGTTGAGTGTATCGTCACATGCCTAACGGAGACTGTTGTGCCACTGTCAAGACAATACAGGGGGGAAAAAAACCAATAGGCTATAGAGGTTTTGAGTGAAATCACTGAATATACCTTTAAAGACTTTTTACGCCGCGGACAAAGCCAATTCTTGTCGTGACAAATCATGACAACAAACACAATGTTTTGGACCAAACAAAGAATTAGAAAGTAGGAAAAAAAACAGGCAGGTTACAACACTTTTTTTGTTTGTTTTTCTTCTTAGTAATTATCTGTTTGGTCCAAAATATGGTGTGTTTGTTGTCAAGACTCGAGTTGGCTTCGTATGACGCTTAAAAGGTCTTTAAATAAATACGTTTTGAAAAGCCTATGGAGAAGATGAATGCGAGAATCATGTCCTGGGCCACTGCATTGTATAATCCCCATAGGGGGATTTTTAGGTCGCCTCATATAAGAACTGTACAGTGTCTCCAATCGACTGACTGGAGAGAAAACGCTAATGTTACCGCTACTGAATTTGTCAAACTTTCGCTAGAAACAAGACGGTCGTAAACGACACAGAGACACACCTCTCCGACAATATCGCACCAGAGACCACAATTCTTATATGAGACCATTTTAAAGATGACCCCATCTCCATAGAAAAGAAAAAAAACTATATTCTTTCAGAGCGAACTTTTTTAACTCAAATCTTTGCTTCGGGGGGTCCCTGGAACAGCAATATTTTTAGATGGAGTCATGGAGGTCGGTGGCCAAATACATATAATTCTAGGGGTCCTCGGCATGAAAATGTTTGAGAACCGCTGACGCATAGAAACATGGGGGTTTTTCAGAAAACTGTCAGGATTTAGAAAGACATTTTGTAGAATCGTCCTCAGGTCTAAATGGGTTAAACACATTTAAATCGGATGATCTGGCCAGGCACACATTATATGACCAATTCTCGTACAGGGGCGCTAATCAACCACCAGATTGCCCAACAATGGTGTGTGTATAGAGGCCTAAAAAGGAACAACACATCTCTAGAACTATTAACCCATTTTTGGGCAGGACCCCCTTTCGGTGTTAGCATCATGTTACGCTTTAGCTATTGAAAAATAGCAGATCTGCAAGCTCATAAGCGCGCCACCGAGTGGCACGCTACGAGCTCGTAGGTCAGCTATTTTTGAAATATCGAAGAACCACTGACATAGAAACATAGGCTTTTTCAGAAAACTGTCAGGATGTAAGAAGACATTTTTTTTAGAATCTGATCTCGGGTCAAAAAATGGGTTAACGGTATCCAAAGCTACCTATAGTTCAACTGACGCGCGGCCGTAGAGGAGCAGCGGAGCCGGGGAGCCGTATATATCATCATCTCTTACCTGCGTATTTGATTTGGCTGACGCGTAGCGGGCGTTTGTCCCACATGGACAGCTGGTCCGATTTGTCCAGGGGCTTCCCCAGGACCTGTTTGACCATCAGGCTGAGGCCTTTCTCTCCTTGGGACGGCCGGTCACACCGAATCTATAGGAGAGGAGGAGGAGGAGCACGTCGTCAGAATCAGTGTTTTTTTTGGCAGCAAATTTCTATTTTAGTTTTTAGTCGTTAGTCTCTTTAGAATAGTTTTCACTTGGTTTTAGTCACATTTTAGTCACCTGGAATGTTCTAGTGTTTAGTCTAAAAATGTGTTTTGACAGGCCTTGATGTCGTTGTAATGACATATTTGACACTTTGGTTGCATGCTGAAAATAGCAGATATATCTGCTATTTTCAGCATGCAACCCAGCATAAAACTGGATCTCTTGTCCACTAGACCCTTCCTAACATTTTAGTCTAGTTTTTATTTTGCCGACGAAATTGTCAGTCTTGTCTTAGTTTTAGTCATCAGAGATTCGTTTTTATTTAGTTTTAGTCAGTGAAAAAAAAGGTATAGTCGGCAAACATTTTTCGTCTTAGTTTTTTAGTCGACGAAAACAACACTGGTCAGAATGGAATGGGATTCTTGGGCCTTCACATTATCTCATCGCAAAACTCACACACACCGTGTTGTTTTTTGGCAGCACATTTTTCTATTTCAGTTTTAGTCATAGTCTCAAAGTCAAAGTCGTACGATTTTGTCACACACACACGTTTACCGCAGTGAATCATTTGATTAGTAGACTTGACCCCCCCCCAATCCAACCCTTTGATGCCGAGTGTCGAGCAGGGAGGCACGGGGTCCCATTTTTATACAGTCTTTGGTATGACCCGGCCGGGGATCGAACCACCGACCTCCCAGTTCCAGGGCGGACACTCTAACCACAAGGCCACTGAGCTGGTTATACTCTTGAATAGTTTTCATTTAGTTTCAGTCACATTTTAGTCACCTGGAATGCTTTAGTGTTTGGTCTAGTTTTAGTCGAATCTGCAGTTGATTTAGTCGACTCAAATGTATTTTGGCGGTGCCTTGATGCCGTCGTGATGGCTGTTTTTACACTTGCTGAAAATAGCAGATCCACAAGCTCACAACGTGTCGCAGATCTGCTATCTTCAGCATGGAACCAATTGTAAAATGAGATATACTGGATCTCTTGTCCACTTTTTGACAAAATCGAGAGTATATTTAGTCATAGTTTTAGTCACCGTGGCTTAGTTTTCATGTCGTTTTTGTCAGTGAAAAAAGGTAGTCTACGAATATTTTTCGTCATAGTGTTAGTCGACGAAAACAACACTGCTCACAAACCTTACGTTGGTCCTGAACCCTTCGTTTGTGGCCTTATTACAATATGATAACAACATTGACACCAAAATGTGGATTTCATCATCTATTAAAATACGGTTGATGGTTGAAGGAGTCTATGGCTAGTATGTCCCCATAATAACCCATTCTGGGGGCGGGAACCCCATTTTGGTGTTTTAAGTATTATGATATACTTTAGTTGTTGAAAAATAGCAGATCTACAAGCTCGTACACCTGAGGACGACTTCTAAATCATGACAGTTTTCTGGAAAAACCCATGTTTCTATGTACAGCGGTGCTCAACCTTTTTCATGGCAAGGACCCCCAGAATTATACAGTACGTATTTGGCCGACAACCCCCATCTGAAAATATGTTGTTCCAGGGAACCCCCTCCCCAGAAGCAAAGATTTAAGTTAAAAACCTTGGCTCCGAAAGAATATATATTCAAAGATTTGCACCACATTTTCACGATAGAAAAAAAAAATAGCAGACGAGTTATGCTTTAGCTATTGAAAAATAGCAGACCTACAAGCTCGTAGCGCGCCACCGAGTGGCGCGCTACGAGCTTGTAGGTCTGCTATTTTTTGAAAAATCGAAGAACGACTGACATTTTTTTAAATCTGCAAAAAAATTTTTTTTAACACAATGGGTGTTTATTACGGTAGTGTGAGACATATCGACCGCAGAATCAGTCTAATCTTCACTAGTGTGTGCAACTTGCCTGAAGTTATTGTGACCTTACCTGTTCATGGAGTTTCTTCAGATCTAGGACCGCCTCGACTTTCAGTGGCTCCTGCAACAACTGGGGCCAGGTAGCCGACAGGCACCTCAGGTCTCCACTTATGTCGTACGCTGTGACCAGAAGGAGGTTCGGGGGGTGGAGAGATGGAAAAGAAGAGGAGGCATGGAAAAGAGTGGAAAAAAGCGGTGAAAAGAAAACGCAGATACAATTCTTTGAACGTCAATAATGTGAACGTGTGCAAGTATCAGTGACGTAAATTACGTTTTCAATAATAATAATAATAATAAGCTTTATTTATATAGCACCTTTCATGCGGGGTTGCAGTTCAAAGTGCTTCACAGGCAGGATATACAGTGCATCAAGTGCTTTTACAGTTATAGGTAATGTAATGAGTCCCGGGGATGCAGGGATGGTCTTTTAGATCGGGGTTTTTTCAATAAACCCCCGTTGCTTTTAATAACTTACAGGAGTTACTTACTGTATGGTGTGTGTGTGTGTGTGTGTGTGTGTGTGTGTGTGTGTGTGTGTGTGTGTGTGTGTGTGTGATATGAAATGTGAGCTTACCATAATCACAGTAATCCTTGATCATAATCTATCATATTCAAACAAAATCACTGTATTTAATTAGATATTATATTGATATTATAGCTATTTTTTCCAGCTCCCTGTGGTGCGTGAACCCCCCACCACTATGGTGTGGGGTGGGTCTATGATGGACCCCGCCACGCACAATAGCGGTGGTCCCCAGGCTGCTCTTAGTCCGGATGGTGGTCCCTGGGTCAAAATCAGTTAGATGAGTCCCAGGGACATTTTATGAGTCCCACTTCAATGACGTTAGGAGTCATATTTTTCATATTTTTTTTACAAATTGCAGCATTTAACTCCCATTTCATTTCATGTGGTCATATACATGTAGAAAACAGATGAAGAAATGCTTATTATGACTAAAGCTATTCCACAATGCTACGCCAGACTTCCCGGTCCTTCATTTGCCACCCCCAGTCCCTGCCTATATACTGAAGGATGTGTCCTTAGCGATGACATCAGGGAACGACAGCTTTCTCTACCTCTGGTCCGCCCTGAGGCAGGACTCCAGAGAAGAAGGGAAGATGTGTAACCTCATTGTCGGCTCTGTAAGCAGTGGCCCGGCAAACTGTGCTCTTCATGGATCGGACTAGTGAAGAAACACGGGGGAAGGTCGCCGTATATTGGATTAGTCGATGGGTGGCAACTTCAAAGACAAGATTTTGCGCTCTCATTAGAAGGCGGGTGTCCGACAGAGTCGTACAGTATAGCGCATCCCGTGGATGCAGAGGTCGTTTTATTATTACCCCTTAACTATAAACTGCGTTTTGGGGATGCAAAATGCACCCTATTTTAATCTCTGCTACTATAAATGCGCCACGTCTCTGTGTGTCTGCGTGCGTGCATGTGTGTACGGTTGTATTGCACATACGTTATGTAACTCGAGAACCGTTTGCCCGACCGACTGCTAATTCGACACGGTTCTCCAGAACCACCACAAAAGGCTCTGCTCAGGCTCTGCCAGTGGGCCTAATCCCGGGACTCATTACATTGAAAACCTACTTACGTCACTGTAGTAGGTCATTTTAACTACTTTTTTACTTCACCCACGTGGTCCAGTTGAAAATGTATGGTGGGCTAACTGACTGGAATATACTGTATACATTGAATTCAAACAAGAGATTGGAAATGGAAACGTACTCATAACAACAACAATAATTACTTTCAATTCAACCCCCACCGCAACACGCTATAGGAACTCACCCAGTTTAAGAACTTTGCCGTCAGAGAAGAAGGCCCTGACGAAGCCCAGGGTTTCTTCATGTTGACGTAGACCACTGTCGGACATGTCCAGCAGGAAGACCTGGTCCGACACGGCCAGCTGGACCACGGCAACGCGCTGCACGGAGACCACCAGCGGAGCCCACCACTCCATGTCCACCCCCACTACACCACCTTCCTAGAGAGAGAGAGAGAGAGAGAGAGAGAGAGAGTTAACCAGCGCACCACTCCATGTCCACCCCCACTACACCACCTTCCTAGAGAGACAGAGAGAGAGAGAGAGAGAGTTAACCAGCGCACCACTCCATGTCCACCCCCACTACACCACCTTCCTAGAGAGACAGAGAGAGAGAGAGAGAGAGTTAACCAGCGCACCACTCCATGTCCACCCCCACTACACCACCTTCCTAGAGAGACAGAGAGAGAGAGAGAGAGAGTTAACCAGCGCACCACTCCATGTCCACCCCCACTACACCACCTTCCTAGTGAGAGAGAGACAGAGAGAGAGAGAGAGTTAACCAGCGCACCACTCCATGTCCACCCCCACTACACCACCTTCCTAGAGAGACAGAGAGAGAGAGAGAGAGAGAGAGAGAGAGAGAGAGAGAGTTAACCAGTGCACCACTCCATGTCCACCCCCACTACACCACCTTCCTAGAGAGAGAGAGAGAGAGAGAGAGAGAGAGTTAACCAGCGCACCACTCCATGTCCACCCCCACTACACCACCTTCCTAGAGAGAGAGACAGAGAGAGAGAGAGAGAGAGTTAACCAGCGCACCACTCCATGTCCACCCCCACTACACCACCTTCCTAGAGAGAGAGACAGAGAGAGAGAGAGACAGAGAGAGAGAGAAGAGAAGAGAAGAGAAGAGAAGAGAAGAGAAGAGAAGAGAAGAGAAGAGAAGAGAAGAGAAGAGAAGAGAAGAGAAGAGAAGAGAAGAGAAGAGAAGAGAAGAGAAGAGAAGAGAAGAGAAGAGAGAGAGAGTTAACGAGCGGAGCCCACCACTCCATGTCAACTCCAACCAGTGTTGTTTTTGGCAGAATTTTTTTATTTTAGTTTTAGTCACAGTCTCTTGAAAAAATTTCATTTAGCTTTAGTCACATTTTAGTCACCCGGAATGTTTTAGTGTTAGTCTAGTTTTAGTCGACAAAATATCATACGATTTTAGTCGAATAAATCTACAGTTGATTCAGTCGAACAAAATGTGTTTTGGCGCGGGCCTTGATGTCGTCGTAATTACAGTTATTTTTTCACTTGCTGAAAATAGCCGATCTACAAGCTCACAACGCGTTGCGCTGTGGGCAACTAATTGTAAAATGACTTGATACTGGATCTCTTGTCCACTATAGTCCCTTCCTAACATTTTAGTCAAGTTTTTATTTGTTGACGAAATTGTCAGTATATTTAGTCTTAGTCGTCATAGCTTAGTTTTCATATAGTTTCCATTTAGTTTTTGTCAGTGGAAAAAGGTAGTCGACGGACATTTTTCGTCTTGGTTTTAGTTTTCCAACTACACCACCTTCCTAGTGAGAGAGAAGAAATTAACTTGTTCTGAATTACACGGGAACCGGTTCCGTTCTTCTTCGTATTTAGTTCATGAGAGCCAGACGTCTTCTATTCACGAGTTGCCCTTGCAATTCGCAGAGTTGCCCGAGTTATGTTTTCATTGGTTAATCCACGTTTTCTTTTTTTTAATCATTTTTAAATCATACGGGCAATCCACCGGACAGAATGGGGGATATGAAATGCGTTTTGATGACGTCATCGCAAAAAAGGTCCGTCGCGCCGGCGTGCAAAGGGTTATGGGAAATTGAGTCCCATTGTTTACAATGCCTGGCGAATCTGCCCTGAGGAAGAAGCCATGTGCAGCCCGGGCTGTTTTAGTGATCGCCGCTATGGAATACTTGTCTACACTACAACAAGCGATTACACCGCTTTAAAATGGATTTTCATGACAAGCAACTCAGCGGTCTGTGCACAGGGCTGCACAAAGGTAACTTTAAACATAGGACAAAGACGCCCGGATATTGTTGGCAATCAACCTGTTAAATTGTTTATGGGATCAATATAAGTACATTAATATATGATAACCCTTTCAATAATAGTAGCTTCTATATATTTGTATTCGCATATTGTCCTATATAATGCCTCATTTGCATATTTAAATCACCAAAAAGATTTGAACCGGCTCCCAACCGGTGGAAAGGGGACCACAGTGAAATCCTTAATGTTCATTCAAATCGGGTTAATGTTAACCCATTCTTGGTGTTTTAAGCATTATGTTATGCTTTAAGCTGTTGAAAAAATCAAAGCAAAAGCAGATCTACGAGCTTGTAGGTCTGCTTATTTTGAAAAATCGTGAAAATGTGGCCCAAATGTTTGAATATATTCTTTCAGAGCGAACGTTTTTAACTCAAATCTTTGCTCCTGGGAGGTCTCTGGAACAACATATTTTCAGATGCGGCTCGGTGGGCAATTACATATATTTTTGGGGGTCCTTGACATGAAAATGATTGAGAACGACTGACATAAAAACATAGGGCTGCGCACGCAGCGACCAGCAGAGTAGACGGATTGTTTGTTTGTACTGTTTACTGTTGTTTATTGTTGTAACGTCTATGCTCCCGTACGGATTACCGACAAGTTTAAGAGTCTCGACAACCGACCTTGTGCTGGCCGTTGAAGTTAAAGAACGATGATCTACACATAGGCTACTTCGCTAGTTCATACTATTCGAGTGTGGCTACGCTAACCGTCAGCTAAGTCTTGAGGAGCTCCACTTTCAGGACTGGAGCCCCGATCATCGATATCAACAATGGACTCTTTTGCCCTGTTTTTGGTGCTGCTAGCGTTTCATTTAGCCTGGGGGCTTGAACACACGCAACTGTCTCCCAGTCAACCTAGCCGAGTCCAATACAACAGAGAACTCTTACTTCGCTGGAATACTCAGCAGGACCCACCGGCAGATCTCACTCTACCCAACCCAGATGACCTTCTGAGACCCGCCGAACGTATTAATCCTCCGGGAGGACAACCGCACAAGGCGAGGAAGCGAGGGAGAAGAGGAGGTGTTCGCCTGAGGAAAAAACAACCCATTACGCGCACTCCACTGCCTTCCATCATCCTCTCCAACGCGCAATCCCTCCGCAACAAATCCGAGGAACTTCAGGCGCTGGTCCAATACAGCCACGACTTCAGAGATACATGTATCTTAGCCTTCACCGAAACTTGGCTATCCGAACTCGACTCCGACGCCGATTGGGCCATCAAAGGGTTCGGGACACCTATCCGACTGGACAGAGATGCCAAAATCACGGGCAAGTCAACCGGCGGGGGGGTGTGTCTATATGTTAACGAGCGATGGTGTAACTCTAAATCTGTTATCATTCGAGAGAGGATGTGTACCCCTGATATAGAGCTACTTGCTATATCTCTAAGACCACCATATCTGCCTAGGGAGTTTCCCCAGATATTCATTACGTTAGTGTACATCCACCCAAGAGCTAACGAAAAGAACGCATGTGAGCAGATACACCAGGTTACACAAAAGTTACAACTAATCTCCCCGGATGCACCGAATATCATAATTGGTGACATGAATCATTGCTCGTTGAAAAACACATTAAGAGACTTCCACCAGCACGTTACATGTCCTACTAGGGGCAGTAAGATTCTAGACCTGTGCTACAGTAATGTGAAAAATGCATATAAATCACTACCCCTCCCGCCCCTGGGTGCATCTGACCACAATTGTGTGCACCTCATTCCTGTCTACCGCACCGCATTACAAAGGGGTAAAGTGCAGTGCATTCGCTTTAAGAACTGGAAGGATGATGATGCCTGTCAGACTCTCCAGGGTCTCCTTGACTCTACGGATTGGGACATGTTTGTCGAATCATCCGCTGACATTGACGAGTTGACTGATGTTGTCACTAGTTGGACCTCATACTGTGAAAGCATTGTTATCCCCACTAAATGTGTCAAAGTGTATCCCAACTCCAAGCCATGGGTATCTAAGTCCCTCAAATCACTTCTTCAAAAGAAGAACAGAGCCTTTAAGGAGGGGAACCTTGTAGAACTACGCAATTTGCAAAAAGAAATTAAAAGAGAAGTCAGGGCTGGTAAAATAAAGTACAAAAACAAAATTGAAGCTCAACTCAAATCAAACAACCTGGGCTCTGCCTGGGCAGGGATGAAAACAATTACAGGGGTGAAAGAGGGAGAAAGGAAAAAGGTTGAGCTGCCCAACTTTACCTCTGATCATCAATTGGCTCAGAGCCTCAATGATTTCTATACTAGATTCGATGTCCATGACTTCAGCAATAACCATTGTGTGTTAAGGAACAGTCTGCAGTCAGCCCCCCCTTTAAAACCCTTTTTTGATGAACAGAGTGTCATCAAGTCCTTTAAAGGTTGTAAGCCTGGGAAAAGTCCCGGCCCAGACAATATTGGGGGTCACCTGATAAAGACTTGCGCTGAACAACTAGGCCCTATCTTTTATTATATATTTAATCTATCTCTTTTCCAGCAGAAGGTGCCATCCCTCTGGAAACAGTCCACCATAGTTCCGGTGGCCAAGAGCAATAAGCCCCAAACGCTCAATGATTTCAGGCCTGTTGCTCTAACTTCCCTGATCATGAAACAATTTGAAAAACTAGTCAAGTCCGAGCTCGTGGCAAAAACTGAGCGCTTACTGGACCCCCTCCAATCTGCGTATAGGGCTGGAAGGGGTGTTCAAGATGCACTTGCCACATTATTGAATCTCCTGCACAAACACCTTGAAGGTAGTAAAACCCATGCTAGGCTGCTCTTTATTGACTTTTCCTCAGCATTTAATACCATACAGCCCCATGTCTTGGTTGATAAACTGGTTAACTCCTTTGGTGTAGATCCTTGTCTGGTGGGCTGGATTCTTGACTTCTTAACCAACAGATCTCAACGTGTAAGGGTTAATGAAATACTGTCTAGCTTCCTGACATCTTCTACTGGCTCGCCCCAGGGTTGTGTTTTATCTGCCTTTCTTTACATTCTTTATACCAACGATTGTGTTAGCCATTTCCAAAATAGATTCATCATTAAATACGCTGACGACTCGGTCATCGTCAGCCTGCTTGATAATGATGAGAACTGTCACGGGCAAGTGGTAGACGACTTTCTATCCTGGTGTGACAACGCCTTCTTGCAGCTTAATGTTTCTAAAACAAAAGAGCTATGCATAGATTTTAGACGTTCCCCTCAATCCCCCCAGAAGAGTGTTGTCAACGGACAGACTGTAGATATTGTACCCAGCTACAAGTATCTAGGCACAGTTATTGATGACAAACTGAAATTCGACCTAAATACTGACGTGATGCATAAAAAAGGTCAACAACGCCTGTACTGCCTAAGGAAATTGGCTAAGTTCAATGTCGACAAGACTCTGATGAAACTGTTTTACAGTGCCTACATCGAGTCTGTCATTTCTTTCTCCATTATCTGTTGGTATGGTAATCTCTGCATCAGAGACAAAAATTCCCTAGGGAGAATTGTAAAAGTGGCCTCAAAAATCATTGGCTCACAAATGAACGGCCTAGACCAGATCTTTAAGAAACAGGTAATTAACAAAGCTCTGTGTATCCGATCTGATGCTGCTCACCCACTATACGGAGAGTACATCCTTCTCCCATCCGGCCTTCGTTTGCGAGCCCCATGTGCCACAAAAAACAGGCACAAACATTCCTTTGTCCCGGTCTCTATTCATACACTGAATGCTGCTGTGGGTAGATCGAGGATATAACCTTATGATGAGCACTTTCACTTTTTACTTTTTACTGTATTATCTCGTGCCTATGTCTATGCACACGCACTTTTATGACCTATCGCATAGCACTTTAAACGCCTGCACTTTAACGGTTGTGTGCGCCTCTGTACTCTGGTATCTGCTATGTGAACTGTTTGTTTGTTTGTACTGTTTAATGTACTGTTTAATGTACTGTCTATGCTGCAACCCAATTTGCCCTTCGGGGACACTAAATAAACTTGAACCTTGAACCTTGAACCTTGATAGGGTTTTTCAGAAAACTGCCAGGATTTAGAAGACAATTTGTAGAATCGTCTTCAGGTCTAAATGGGTTAACACAGCACTGACTGTACTGTTCACCGTTGTCCACAATTTTCTCTCACATAAAATAAACAGACTAATTAATTAATTCAATTGGCCGCATCCGACTATCAAGTCATGATGATGAACGAAAGACGAAAAAAGTCACATAACATGTCACGTTCTCATCAGTGAAAACGCGCACAACTTTTTTTGGTTTGTTTCATGTTTTCGATGGGTCTCACATGATGAAGCCAAAAGGTCGAAACATAGCTTATTAACCCAATAAACATTGGAAGAGTAGTTTGGTGTGTGGTCTTCATTTATGTACTCCCGTTTAATGTTTTTTAACAGCACATGAAGGCACCGTGGAGTACCACGATATTTGCTTTCTTAAATGAATGAGCACGGTTCAAAGCTTTTTTGAGTTGTAACTTAAGGACTTCCCATGATTTACAGAGCCCCCCCCCCCCCCTCTCCGCCCTCCCTCGGCACGCATTCACGTCCCATCACAATTCATGTCGCTGAATTGACTTCTTCCCCAGCGTTTGTTTTTTCTCATCCCACAGGCGATGACGTCGCCGAAAAACCCCTCGCGTTCATGTTCTGAACGAGAGGCATGTTAAAAAGTCGGAAATTAAGATCCTAGATTAGGAGATACAAGGCATTTTTTATGCCTTGTATGGTGGGCGGGAAACATGTTATAATTTAGCTATTGAAAAATAGCAGATCTACTGCTATTTTTTTTTTTTAATCTTGAAAATGTGGCTCAAATCTTTGAATATATATTCTTTCAGAGTGAACGTTTTTAACTCAAATCTTTGCTTCTGAGAGGTTCCTGGAACAACATATTTTCAGATGAGGGTCGGTGGGCCAATTACATAATATTCTTTGGGGTCCATGACATGAAACCACTGATATAGAAACTTAGGTATTTCAGAAAACTGCCAGGATTTAAAAGACTTTATTTCAATATCGACGTCAGGCCTAAATGGGTTAAAGAGTATCCTCGAAGCGAATCAAGGGTTTTTCTATAGCTCTGGTCCATACAGTAGCTCTCTCTCAGTCGCATTTAGAGCTATGTTACCTATGACTTCCGGAGCTCGCATGAATGCAGACCAGCCTCTCGTCTTTTTATTAAAGCAAACATATTTTGCGGCTCCAGATAGAATTGTAATACGTTTTTGGGCCAAAAATGGCTCTTCTGATAATAAAGGTTGCCTACCCCTACCCTTAGTGGGAGCACTCTGAGACCCCCCCCCCCCCCCCCTACCACCACACGTGTAAAAGGTCAGTGGTTTTCAACCAGTGGTCCTTGGGGAGGTTCCAGGTGGTCCCAAGGATGGAGAGTTGGGAACCAAATGGACCCGCGTAAAATAAACGAACGTTACGCTCTCAAGAGGTAAATTATTGTTAAACAGCTGCATTATAGGCTACTTAATTTACAAGAGGTCTGGTACACAATTAATAATCATTATGTTGATCAACGTCTGCCATAGCTCTCCTACGGTTACCGACATCAATACATCATGGAATGGTTTCATTTTGGGTCTGAGAGATAGTAGCCTGGGGACGTCCACCTATGCTTTCTATGGCATATAGGTATAGCTCCCGGGAAGGGACACAGCTGCGCGACATGAGACTAATTAATTAGAGCGACAGAGAGAGAGAGAGGAGTGTCTGTGTGTACGTCATTTTAACAAAGGTGCAGACGATCAGTAATCAGCAGAGAGTGATCGACGTTTGCGCTACTCTATTGAAGTGGACTTTTATTTTTCTCCCTGGAAATAGAAACGTCTGGGTTTCCTCGAGGCTAGGGAGACTGTGGTCCGTGGCTCAAATGCAGAATACATTGATGGACCTTTGATATGAAAAGGGTTGGAAAAAACCACTGGTGTATAGGAGGACATGAAAAATGGCAGATTGGCTATGTTGTTTCCGTACCTTCAGCACGACGTCTTGGCATTGCTGGAGTCCCTCCAGGGTGTCCAAGAAGACAACCTTGTCACGGGGGAGTGACAGCTGGTGGTACTGGTCACGGTGAGACGCGGGTGGTGTCCACTCCACACTCTGAACACAGTCCATGTGTCTGGGGAGACGAGAGAGAGAGAGTTTAGGCAGGGTTTCAGCCCTATTGACATCATCATCATCATCATACTATAATTCTGACAACGTCTGTCTGTGTGTCTGTGTGTCAGAAACACCGCCGTAGCTCCTCACTGCCTGCACCAAATCACTCCCACTTTTCACACAGGCAGTGGCCATAATAATATGGAGGTCTTAACGAAGCTCTTTTTCCAATTTAACAAATTATAAATTTATATTGAATTTATTAGTGAATAAAAAATGCGAAAAAACACACCCAGGGCAATATCTCACAACGGGTAACAAGGGCTAGTACTATAAATGTGCCACGTCTGCGTGCGTACGTGTGTACAGTTCTAATGCACGTAACTCGGGAAACGTTCGCCCCACTGACTTCACATTCGACACACGCGTTCCACACCCCCTCAGGGAGTGCAGTGCCCGGTATCGAGTCGGTCGGACCCACGGTTCTCCGGAACCACCACAAAAGGCTCTGGTCAGGCTCTGCCAGTGGGCCTAATGAGGCCAACTCCTTTCACCTGGGCCTGGCTCTGCCAGTGGGCCTAATGAGGCCAACTCCTTTCACCTGTGCAATTTCCAGCCTCTGCCTCAGCCAATTGAGGCTCAACCAATCAGGCTCTGCCAGTGGGCCAGTCTTCACACACACACACAGGCACATGCACAGATCTTCATGTGGGACACCGGCTGACAGTTAAAACGGGTGCTATATGACAACGTATATCATTATAGGTTCCCAAGTCGCATCGTTCCCAAGTAGGCCGGTGGCCGACTGCGACGGCCACATACAGGTCTAGTCCATTATAAAAATGTAAGTTAAATATTGAACCCATTTAGACCTGAGGACGATTCCACAAAATAATGTCCTAATGTCTTCTAAACAGTTTTCTGAAAAACCTCATGTTTCTATGTCAGTGGTTTACTGGTTTTCAAACATATCATGTCAAGGACCCCCAAAAATGATATGTAATTGGCCGCCGACCCCCCCATCTGAAAATATATCATTTCAGGGACCTCCCATGAAGCAAAGATCTGAGCAAAAATCGCTCACTCTGAAAGAACAATATATAAAGATTTGCGCCACATTTTCACGATTGTTCAAAAATAGCAGAAGTGCCGCACTATGAGCTTGTAGATCTGCTATTTTTCGTAAAAACACCAAAAGGGGGTTCCCGTTCAGAGTGGGAGATGAACTCACTTGAGATGGTCTGGCAGACTCTGCTGCACGTCCCAGACGCCAAACGGCAGTCTGTTTCTGGGGAGGCCGTATTGGAGCGACCACTGGGCAGCGGTCTGGAGGTCAGAGTACCTGACCAGCATCTCGACCATGAAGACCTGCAGCTCCACGTCATCCACCACCATATACTACACGCACGCACGCACAGACACACACACACACACACACACACACACACACACACACACACAAGTGCACGCACACGTGCACGCACACACACACACAAAGATTTTAAAAGCTGCTATGAGCAATATTATGTCAAATTTTAATGAGCTTTTTTTTTCCTTTTTTTTTTTTTATGCATTCAGACAGCCAGCAATGGGTTAAACACTCCCCAAAAAATGTAGTCTCTGACTGTGACACAGTCAGAGACTGTGTCACAGTCAGAGACTGTCTGGTCTTGGTCTGTCTGTCTTGGTCTTTCCGACCAATGACAAAGCTTCTAGGAACAAAAAAAATAAAAAGATATAATATTGCTTATAGCAGCTTCAACTAAAAAAATAAAAAAAACATCTAAAGAAAATATGTTTTAAATAAAAAATGACAAATATTTTACCTCCACACGGTCTCTCCAGTTCTCCTCCTTCATGGATTTCTATAATATAAAATTGGGAGGGGGAAAAACAACAGACAAAGAAAACGATCTTAATTCAAATGCAAGCCTGTTTGGTGTCTTTATTTCTTATGGAGGATTTATATTCCAAAACGAGATGCTTGGTTAACCCCTTTTGGCGTGTTCAGCATCATGTTATGCTTTAGCTGTTGGGAAAATATCAGATCTACAAGCTCATAGCGCGGCACCGAGTGCCGCGCTATGAACTTGTAGATCTGCTATTTTTTTTAAATCGTGAAAATGTGGCGCAAAACTTTCAATATGTATTCTTTCAGAGCGAACGATTTTAACACAAATCTTTGCTTCTGCGGGGTCTCTAAGACAACATATTGTAGAACATTTTGTAGAATCAGTTCTCAGGTCTAAACGGGTTAACCCATTCTGAACGGGGACCCATTTTGGTGTTGGCATCATGTTATGCTTTAGCTATTGAAAAATAGCAGATCTACAAGCTCATAGCGCGAGTGGCGAGCAGAGTTGGGTGTAACGAGTAACGGAAAATATCGTTACTGTAACGACACTACTTTGGTCGGTAGCGAGTAATATAACGACACTACTCCTCCAAAATTGATAATCACACTACAGTTACTGGTCGCTTTAGCGCTGCCGTTACTCGCTACTTGCATCATGTGGCTGCTTTCAGCAGTGTTGCTTTAGAGAATAATGCACACAACGGAGATGAGTTGAACATGAACACTAATGGTGCGCTGGCAACGCAGTACGCAGTACGGACTAGAACATGTCAAACCGGTGTCAGATCATCAGCAGCACAGCATTTTTCGTTACTGTCGTGGACTCGTAGGGTGGCCAGACGTCCGGTTTTAGACCCACCTTTCCTCCTCCCAACTCAACCTCTGGCCGGACACATCATTGTCCATTTTTTTGTGATATAGCCTACAGTGCTTGTGTCATAACTGTCATTTAAGTCGTCTCTGTATTAAAATCTCCGTAGCACTTTTCCGCTGCACAGAAAGCTCCCAGTCTCCCCACTGTCACAGAGACAGAGCAGGCGTTGGGGTGTTGCCATGTCCGCTTATTACAAGCGACTTTGGGCTTGTTTTATGATAGCCCAGTCAGGCTTCTTTTGGGCTGTTTTCATAGACATGGCTGCTTGTTTCTCTTCTAAAACCTGGCAACACTGCCAATGGGAGGGTCTGTTTGTTTGTTGTAGAACGTGTGCTCTCACAATCACTAGTTAGTTAATGTAGAGATAAATAAACCAAATATGCCGAAATGAAAAACTACATTTAATGAGCAATGGAGCAGGGGACTCCACATCATAAAGAAAGGGATCCTAAAGCACTGTGAACATAATTATAGTCTACTGATTTATCTCAGTCTCATTATTTTATTTTAATATATATTGTTGGGAAAGTTAATATTTGCCTAGAACCACGTGGTACAGTGGTTTTCAACCATTTTCATATCAAGGTCCAGTATGTATTCTGCATTTTAGCCATGGACCACCATTTGATGAGATTTGGCCTCACAGACCCCAAACTAAATATTATATTGTTGTGTGGCAGTTCAGTGCAAATTATTTGACAATGCATCTCAGGCGATTTTATGGAGTAACGCAAAAGTAATGTAACGAGTAATGTAACTAGTTACTTTCTCCAGGGAGTAATAAAGTAATGTAAGGCATTACTTTTTTCAAAAGTAATATGTAATATGTAGTGCCTTACTTTTATGAGTAACGGACCCCAACTCTGGTGGCGAGTGGCGCGCTACGAGCTTGTAGGTCTGCTATTTTTGAAAAATCGAAGAACGAAGTCGAAGAACGACTGACATTTTTTTTTAGAATCTGATCTCAGGTCAGAATGGGTTAATCAGACCAGTGTGTGCCCAGTGGAAACCTCGTATGAATCTGATCTCAGGTCAGAACGGGTTAAAGTATTGTTCATCTACTTACGTCTCTAAACATCTTGTGTGTGAAGTATTGCAGAGCGTCTTCCTTTCTCTTCTGCATAGCATTGGGACACAACTCTGCACACAGCTCTATGTAAACAGAAGAGCAGAAACGCTGAATAAAATAATATTTGCTCACTTTTGACTCGTTCCAACAAACCTTACATACCGCCAGTGGTGGAAAATAACTATAAGTATACCAATTGCTTTTACTTCTACTCCACTACATCTCAGAGCCAAATCTTTTCACTTTTACTCCACTACAATTATTTTGAAAGCTTTAGTTGACTCGTTACTTTGGCGATTTTCATTTTGATTTAGAAAACATACATTAACCACTTCAACCCTATGCATTTCGGGCCATTTGAAAATAGCAGATCTACAAGCTCACAATGTGTTGCAGCGTGGCACATTGTGAGCTTGTAGATCTGCTACTTTCAATAGATTTTGTACACATTTTGAACTTGTGAAGTGGGACATTCTGCAATATGAGTACTTTTATTTTTAGTACTTTAAGTACATTTTGATGCCAATACTTTTGTACTTTTACTCAAGTACATTTTCAATTCCGCACTTCTACTTGTAACGAAGTAGTTCAAAAAATGTCAGTATTGGAACTTTTACTTAAAGGAGAATTCCATGCTGGAAGGCTTTCTTACCTTTATTTGTAGTTGTTACGTCTCCACCAAAGAGGTCCAGGTGTTTTTTTGTGCAAAAGCGCATTATTGGCTATTTCCCCTACCATAAGCCCTCAAAGAATTGCATTGCAGTGAATTGAATGGGCCTATGGGGTGTTGTGCTAATTCGCGTATTTCCATCACTCAAAAATCTCTCCCAAGCGGCACACTTTAGTACTTATTTCGATGTAAATAAGCGAATTAGCACAAAAACCCATTGAGGGCTTATGGTAGGGGAAATAGCCAACAATGCACTTTTGCGCAAAATAACACCTGGACCTCTTTGGTGGGGACGTAACAAGTTAACAACTACAAATGAAGGTAAAGAAAGCCTTCTAGTATCATGGAATTCTCCTTTAACTGAAACAATTGAGTGCTTTTTTTCCACCACGGCATACTGGTACGTATACATACATACATACCCTCGTTAATGTTGAACTTCTTTATTAGCCTAAACACGTGTCTGCTGAGCACTTTGGGGCCGGTCTGCATGACGTTGTGTTTGGAGAGGACCAGGTCTGGGAACTGCCTGCAACATGACAAGCAGAGAGTGTTAGAGAGGCAGCAGGGGCTGAAATCCCGTAAGAGGTCACTTTTGGACAAAAAAAAAAAACAGGAGAAAATAGCAGATCTACAAGCTCTCAACGCGTCGCAGCGAGCTTGTAGATCGGCTATTTTCGGGGAGCAACCCAGCACTCTTTAGCTAGTGGAGATGCGGTGTGTGTAACGACATTCTAAACAAATTTGTTCAGCGCAAAATGCTGCGACGAGTTCAGGAGACTGAATGCTATATGCCTTCCGTCATGGCATGGAAAGAACTTAACCCGTTCTGACCTGAGATCAGATTCATACGAGGTTTCCACTGGACACACACTGGTCTGATTAACCCATTCTGACCTGAGGTCAGATTCTAAAAATGTCAAGTCGTTCTTCGATTTTTCAAAATCGAAGTTTTGTTTCAATAGCTAAAGCAAAACCCATGTTTTCAGTCCACGCGGGACTGATGATATATTATGAAATTATTATTGAAGCTGTGCCACAGTGCAAATGTAAACACGAGCCAACAAGACGTCTATATACAACTTGAAATTATTATGGAGATATCAGATTTTTTTTTTTTTTAGACTTGAGAGACCAAGAGATCAAGGTAGGAGGGAGGGGAACTTGTGAACTCAATAGAGGGTATATGCACGTGACATCATTTTGTTTATGCAGGAATGCCTACCGAGTGGCAAAAAACTACTTTCTGGCCTTGACATCCAGACAGAGAAGTCCTGTCTGATTGCATTAAACAACGTTAAACAATGTTAACACTTAGACTGCCGCCATTTATTGATAAATTAGGTCCTAATTCACGCCAGCATTTTTTTAATTTGAGCTCTTATTTTGAAAAGCCACATTTTGCCTCAACCGGAAGTGAGCTCATCTCTGCCAGCTTTACGTTTCCATGACAACCTTGGTTTACATGATCACATCATGCCGGGTACACTATAGACCTCCACAACGTCGGCTCGTGCCGTCAAAGAAACGCTGTTTTGACCAAAAATGCCATCTGGGACAAGGAATAGGAGATACAGGCGATTGAAAGAAACGGATAGAATGGATTCTTATGGCGACGACAAACTAAGATGAACGATCCAATGCTGTGCTAACAACACAGCTAGCTAACCGGCTAACGTAAGTAGCATTATGGCTCGATCGATCAAATGCACTATAAAACAACAATTGCCGAAGGGCTACGGCAATGGTGGCAAGCGTTTTATTAATGAATTGACATTAATCTAAGGCAATGGCGCGGAGGGTGTTAAAGGGATTGTGACGTTAAAAAAAAGGTTTTGGAATTGTTCTTATTTTTTTTTAGGTTTTCTAATCTCAATTGCACCCAAAAAACATGAACTTTTAACATTCAGTAGATTTTCTGTGATCTGGGGTTTTCTGGCTCAAACAGGTGCTCTGATTTGCCGGCAGTTTGTGATGTAAGAGCCTGCAAATCCCATATATGTCAATGGGATTTGCCAACAAGCTCACAACACGTCACAGCGCGACGCCTTGTGAGCTTGTAGATCAGCTATTTTCAGCATGCAACCAAGTGTAAAAATGACTAATACCGGATCTCTTGTCCACTGGTCCCTTCCTAACATTTTAGCCTAGTTTAAAATAGCTTAAGTTTTCATGTACCGTAGTATTCTATTTAGTTTTCGTCAGTGAAAAAAAAAAGGTAGTCGACGAGACATTCTTTTCGTCATGTAGTTTTAGTCGACGAAATCAACACTACGTATATAGTCTCCATACTTGCATATGTTGTTCACGCTGAAGTCGGGAAGGCACCAGGAGTCTAGGACGGTGACGAGGCGTTGCTCCAGGGCAGGGTGGCCGGCCACGTAGGACTCGGCTATGGACAGCTTGTCGTGCAGAATCAGCGGCACACAAATCTGTGGGGCACAAAATGGAGTCCGGAACATTAGCTAGTGTCTCGTTTTGTCGAACCGTCCTGTGGATATTAACCCATTCTGACCTGAGATCAGATTCATACGAGGTTTCCACTGGACACACACTGGTCTGATTAACCCATTCTGACCTGAGATCAGATTTAAAAAAATGTCAGTCGTTCTTCGATTTTTCAAAAATAGCAGATCTACAAGCTCGTAGCGCGCCACTCGGTGGCGCGCTATGAGCTTGTAGATCTGCTATTTTTCAATAGGTAAAGCATAACATGAACACCAAAATGGGTGCCCGGTCAGAATGGGTTAACAAAATAATGTATTTCCACTAGGCATGTAGCGATTCACTCAACTCACGATACGATTCGTATCACGATATGAGGTTCACGATATGATTTTTCACGATATTTTAAACAAAAAATGTATTTTTTCACACTTTTTTATTTAACTACATTGCAAAAGAAGTGGCATTACTTTTGACAGTGCAGAAACATAATTGCCTTCCTTGATGAGCATCAACGACCATCATCACCTGGGCACAGTCACAGGTGGTCTTTACACGAGAACGGTGTTCATATAAAAACGGCAAAATAAAGTATCGTTTTACACGAGAAACGGTGTTTTCAGGAGGTGAAAACGCAACAAAGTGAAACCACCTTCCAGAGTGGAAATCTTTGAGAACGCCGTTTTATTTTATCCCTTCTCCGTGTAAACAGGCAAAACGGTTTTGGCGTTGGTTCACAGCGCATTATGTTTATTACATTGATGCAGAGCCATATAATATAGTTCCTGAACAAGCCTCCCTCCTCGCCTACAAAGTGCCGCTCACCAGCGATGGTGAACGTAAAAACCATGATGTAAATAAAATGCCTTGCGATAGGCGGCAGCAGCGTTTATGTAGCCTAATGCATTATAAAAATATATATCCATCCCGTGGCGCGCTCTGCCCTGCATGCTCGGTGCTGCCTGTTGCGTGAAGGGGGAGCTGGCTCTTCTTCTTGTACGTAACGTGGGCGACTGGTCTATTTACCAGCCCGTTACCGCCACCTAGCGACATTATAGCGTTTTCATAAAGTGTGCGTTCTAGTGTCAATAGAAAATGAGAACGCAATGGGACTTTGGCGTTTTATCTGGAGATGGTCGCCGTGTAAAAGAGGCCACAGACACACACAGCTCTATTACTGAAAGTGACTCATTTCTAAAATAAGACATTTTGAAAATCGAATTTCAATAAATCCATTCATACCGTCTGGATTAATATCGATATATATAAATATCGATATACAATATATCGTTACATGCCTAATTTCTAATACTCAATATATCATGAATGCCCTTGATACTACCTACTTACATAATAAACAATTTAACCAATTTCAACGTGCAAATACAACCTCTCACCTCTTCCATGTCCAGTTCCTTCTGTAGTTTAAATTTCATGCCTAGTACGGCTGCCTGATGAAAAACAGAAAATAATTAAGCACCAACTTAACAATCCAAAAGACTGAATACAATTGGGGGCGGCTGTGGCTCAGGAGGTAGAGCAGGTCATCCAATGATCCGTGGGTCGGCGGTTCGAATCCCGGCTCCTCCTCATGTCTACAATGTCAAAGTGTCCTTGGGCAAGACACTGAAACCTACATTGGTGGTGTGTGAATGTGGGAAGTGAGGACGCTGGTGTCGACTGTTCGCTGCTTCACCTCCCAATGTATGAATGAATAAACCGCTGTAATGCGCTTTGAGCACTTGGAAAAAGCTCTATAAAAATGCAATTCATTATTATTATTATGTAAAAAAAATCAATAGATTTTGTACACATTTTGAACTTGTCAAATGGGACATTCTGCACAATGAGTACTTTTACTTTTAGTACTTTAAGTACATTTTGATACTTTTGTACTTTTACTCAAGTACATTTTCAATTCCGCACTTTCACTTGTGACAAAGTAGTTCTAAAATTGCAGTATTGGTACTTTGACTTAAGTAGAACAACAGAGTACCTTTTTCCACCACTGGCTAAGCAAGGCCTCACTCACACCTTTACAACAGACTGATGTATGCTACAAAAGGTGTGATGCAATGCATTTCCAATGGGAGTCACATGGTTTGACACAACATTTGTGTTGTATGAGGGGGTGGGGGGGGGGGGGGGGGGGCAGTCGAAACACAGCCGAAAGCCATACTACAACAGCTCGTAGTCCAAAATGTTGTATCAAACCACGTGACTTCCATTGGAAATGCATCGGGGCGGCCATGACACTTACATCTTGCTTACAGCTAGCATTAGGCATGTAACGATATATCGTATATCGCGATATATATCGATATTATATCCTGACGATATGTATCGATTTATTTTAAAAAAGAATCGATTTTCAAAAAAATTAAATATAATTATATTTATTTTCTTTTTTTTTAGGGGGGGGGGGGGGGCTAGTGTGTGATAAGAAATGTCAGCTGTAATCATATTCCATCATATTCACATGATTTTGGAGAGAAATGAGACAGTAGAGGCCTGGAGAGGGGAGCTGTATAATGTGTCTGTGACTGTGCCCAGGTGATGGTCGTTATTGATGCTCATTAATACATCAAGGAAGCCAATTATCTTTGCAGTGTAGTTAAATAAAAATTGTGAAAAAACTTAGCTTTGGGGGGGGAAGATAAATCATAAAAAAAAAAAAAAAAATGGGTCATTTGTCTGGAAAATCATTGTGTTGAAAATATCGTGAAAAATCGTATCGTGAACCTCATATCGTGATACGTATCGCATCGTGAGTTGAGTGTATCGTCACATGGCTATCTAGCATGCGTCGATGTTGTATGCTAGATGGAAAAGGCGTGTGTGTGAGTGTCAGGCCTATAACGGCCAGTATATAAACTCACCTCTTTGTAACACCGGAGGCCTTGAAGCTTCATGACGCTCGACCGGAGCACGCTCGGGTCCAGAGACTGGAGCCGGTACAGGTCGAGGAAGGCGTCCACCGAGGCGGGGTGCCAGGTCAGCGGGATCCTCGTCAGGAGCCCCAGCACTCGGTGCTTCAGTGCGGCCGCCTGCTCCTCCGAGAACGAGTCGAGGGTCACCTGGGGGTTTGGGTCGTCGAGAAACAAAAACGAGACAAGACGGAGAAATGCAAAAGTGTTACGTGGGAGAACGGGATGAAAGGACAACAGTTAAGGGACCACTTCACCACTTTTTCAACCCATCTTCATATAATAGGTCCTCACTGATAATCGTGATGAAATGGCACGATCTTTTTCTACTCAGTCCGTGTCTCATATATAGGAGGGGCTGTGGGCAGTTTAGAAACCGTCTTCCAGTGACATCATCATTAGGCAGATTGTTTTTTAAACGAGATTCTTTTGCAAAAATGTTTTAGACTTTTATTATCGTGAGAACGGTGGCTTCCATTTTCGCATTGCAACTTTTCAGGACTAGACTAGTTGAAAAGTGGTGAAGTGGTCCTTTAAGGCATTTTTTTTAAGTCATAAGAGGAGATGGAAAGAAGTGCAATAGATCGACCCATTTAGGTCGAAATTAAATCAATAAAAATGTCTTCTAAATCCTGACAGTTTTCTGAACCTACCTCATGTTTCTGTATCAGTGGTGTTCAATATTTCATGTCAAGGAACCCCAAAAATTATATGTAATTGGCCGCCGACCCCCCCCCCCCCCCCCCCCCATCTGAAAATATGTTATTAAAAACGTCCACTCTGAAAGAATATATTGAAAGCCATTTTTTAACGATTAAAAAAAAAATAGCAGATCTACAAGCTCATAGCGCGCCACCGAGTGACTACCGGTATGCATTTATGAACAGCAAAAGCAGACATAATAAGAGTTACGACACACACTTCAGGAGTTTTAAGCTATTTAAACTGATAAGTTTTGGTCCACCTGTGGCTGCTTCCTTCGCCATTTCTGAAACTCTTCCAGGAAGCCGTTGACCAGGCTGTTCATGTTAAAGAGTGACTTCTCCACGAAGCCCTCTAGGACCGTCAGTAGGTCTTCCAGTGGGCTAGTCAGCTCAGAAAACGCCTGCTGGGCCATCAGACGCATCTGGGGGGGACAAAAAGGGAATGTGAGAGAGGATAGGAAGAAGAATGGGATTTGCGGTGAAAGGGTGGAAGTGAGTGAGTGTGAAAAAGAGGGAGATAAAATGTGACTAAATTTGACTGCCATTGGATTTTTTTTTCATCATCAGGGAATCATAGCTTCAAATTGACATATTGGTTGTTCAGTTTGACCCACCGGTTTTGGAGATATGGCCTATAGAGTAATGTCTTGCTGAAAACAGCGAGTTGAGAAAACAGGCTTGAAAGGTTCACTTCTGTGAACTCTAACATTCCACCTAACTACATGTTTAAGCATTTATTTCATATTTACATGTCGATTTCAGCTCTGACACTTATTTCAGACATGCTCTAGTATGTGAAGAGTCTGCCTGTGCTATTAACTCATTTTGGGAAAAAAAAAATTGAAAAAGGTTTTTCTCCTCTGGTGAAAATCTGGAATTTGCGCGATGGCAGTCTCTCGGTCAATCTGTTCTCCATCTCTTTAGTTGAAAGGTTATTGGTGTTATCTTGGTGAGTAGAATGAACGGTCTACACAGTGTGCAGAGAAGATTGTGTGCACATCTCAACGCCTATATTCAGGCCAGGCGCTGGATGTCAGGCAGCAAGGCAAACACCAAGGAAGAGGAAGAACATCCGCTCTTCGAGCTCCGAGACTTACTTTATTTTAAGGCGACAATTAAATGCAACGTTTCGACCGACTAGGTCTTCATCAGGCAAATAATTTCTAACTCTACAAACTGGTGTGCGGACAGTCGACAGTGTGAACATTAAGAGATTTCAACGGATAGGTCAAAATGGGAGTCAATGCCCAATATGTTTTGGTTTCTTTTCAATTTGTGTTAGTGGCCATCTTAGATGTGCCCAAGGGTCTCTAGACTGTGGGGCTTGTACAACAGCCATATTACCATATACAGTAGTTATATGGTTTACATTTACTATTAATTATAGTGAAATACTATCTAACAATATATTTATATAATAATATAGTTTGTTTTGTTTTTCTGTTAAAAGGGTGCCCAGATTTCATAGTGTTTAAAATTAAAAAAATATATTTTTTTAAATATTAAATTGTTTAAGCTTTTTGCATTAATCCGCATGTCATTCATTCTCAGAAGAGGACTAGTACTCTGTAGCTGTACAAAACGTAATAAATATCTGTTTTTTCAATTATTTTGATTGCAGTTATTCTGTGAATGTTTGATGAACACGGACCCAGGTATAAACGTACTACCCAGGTATAATCTTTCAACCTTCCTACTTCATAACAAGTATCAGGAAAAGTTCAATATGACATTTTATTTAAATTTTAAATATATTTGAATTATCAAACTTGTAAGGCAGTTTGACACACAACAGATTTATTATTTAGAAAGCAATCACTGCTTTCTATTTATCAAAGAGATAATCACTTGTGAAAAGGCCTTCGAACATTTGCTTTAAAGGATAATTCCATGCTAGAAGTCTTTCTTACCTTTATTTGTAGTTGTTACGTCCCCACCAAAGAGGAAGAGGTCCAGGTGTTATTTTGTGCAAAAGCGCAGTATTGGCTATTTCCCCTACCATAAGCCCTCAATGAATGGAATTGCATTGCATTTAATTGAATGGGGCATTGGAGGGTTCGCTTATTTCCATTGCTCAAAAATATTTTTTTCTCTTCATAATGTAAATAGTATCCCAAGAGGCACACTTTACTACTTATTTCGATGGAAATAAGCGAATTAGCACAAAAACCCAACCCCCATTGAGGGCTTATGGTAGGGGAAATAGCCAATAATGCACTTTTGCACAAAATAACACCTGGACCTCTTTGGTGGGGACGCAACGACTACAAATAAAGGTAAGAAAGCCTTATAGCATGGAATTCTCCTTTAACTTGTGAAAGAGATGTCATACATTCGATAGCCTTTCAGTATACCTGCAATCCTACCCGTGTAGTCACACACAACAGTCATTACACACGCACACACACACACACACACACACACACACACACACACACACACACACACACACACACACACACACACACACACACACACACACACACACACGCACACACACACACAAAGTGACTCTCACCTTCTGTGTTCCATTGGGGCTGTACCATATCTCCACAAGTTGCTCTACAAGCAGAACGGTAGGGTCAACACCTGGGGGTCAAACACAGGCACAGATGCGGTGGTGGGGGTTATATTTTGACCTTTGGCCCCATCGACCTGTCATTGGACCAAACATGTTGATGAGGCTATTCTTCCAAACACTTTGCTGTAATATCAGCCTGCCTTAGAAACACAAAACTTTGTGTTATGATACAGTAAGTTACGTTTTAGATAAGCGCGCACGCATGCGCGCGCGCACACACACACACACACACACACTGTAAGGGTTGAGAATGCTAGGTGGTCACAAGAGCGGAATTGCTGACCAGATGGAACTCTTTTGCAGAGTAAGGTCTTGACTAAATCTTTAAAGATGGACAAGACGTCAACCCTGACACACACACACGCACACGCACACACACACACACACACACACACACACACACACACACGCGCGCGCGCGTCGGCGTATGAATGGGTGGGTGAGTGTAATGCACAAAAACGCATTGGACAAAACCTCTTAACTCCATTCGACCCCCAAACTGTCTGCTAAAACAGCTAACTCCACCAACTCTCTCCATCTCATGCAAGTCATTGACAATATCTAAAGTCACAACATCAACTTTGATGAGGCAGTATTGCATCGTTATAATATAAATATAAGGTTTTATTCATTTCCTTAAAAACGTATATATTTTAAATGTCCTGAAAAATGAAAAAAAATTGGAGCTACAAGGTTTCCTCCGGACAGCAGATGTACTGTATATACTGTTATACTGTAGTATGCTAAGGCATCCAAATCAATTGTGTCGATCAAGCACTTGAAGCCACGGAAATCAGGGTGACGGTCGTTGGACAAAGTACCCTGATTGGCTTGCTCTAAGACTAAACATACTGTAAAACAAAAATGCTATAATATTATGAAGTGTGCCGTCGTCAGTCACACTTTGTGAAGATAAAGCATCACTACACTTTATGAATTCACTGATTTGATTTCACACTGAACCTGATGGCTCCACTGGTGTAGTCATCTTGATTCATCCGACTGGCGTCGAGACTCCTGAGACCACAACAGCAGGGGCGAGCGAGGGCAGGATGGGTCAGAGAGAGAGAGAGAGAGAGAGAGACATAAGGGGTGCATTTACTAGTATAGAAACCACCCCACAAATCTACACAAAATGTGTAGCACATTAATCAAAGGGCATCAAATAAAAGCTGACATATTAACCCATTTAGACCTGATGACTTCTAAATCCTGACAGTTTTCAGGTCAAAAATCTGTATCGGTCGTTCTCAAACATTTTCATGTCAAGGACCCCCAGAAATGTAGTTAATTGGCCTCCGACCCCCATCTAAAAATATGTTGTCGTCGTCGTCGTCCCCCCCCCCCAGAAGCAAAGATTTGAGTTAAAAACGTTGGCACTGAAAGAATATATATTTTCAAAGATTTGTGCCGCATTTTCACGATTTTTCAAAAATGGCAGACCTACAGCTCGTAGTGTGCCGCGCTATGAGCTTGTAGATATGCTATTTTTCAATATCTCAGTGACTTAAATAGGTTTTCAATGTAATGAGATGCAGGGATTGTCTTTATGTCGTTATATTCATGTAGAAAACAGAAAAATAAATGATTATTATAACTAAAGCTAGCGAAATAAACTAGAATAAAAAAGCAGTACAGTAGTGCATCCCGTGGATGCAGAGGTCGTTGTTTTATTGCGTCTATATTAACTATAAACTGTGTTTTGGGATTCAACATGCACCCTATTTTAATCTCTGAAGGGGTGCATTCACTAGTATAGAATGTGACACACACACACACCAAAAATATGTAGCACTTTAATCAAAGGGCATAAAATAAAATTAAAGCTCACATATTAAAGCAGCTCAGAAGCTATTATCCAACTGAATTGATGAGTGTGTGGCTTCCTTCCGTTGTGGATCTCAGACTGCGTGTTGTGGCCAGTGTAAGACTGCACTACTCTCTTAGTCAGTCAGTCATCTCGACCAGCCAAATCCATTAAAAATAATTAAAGTACAAAATTAAAATAATAATAATAATAATTGACATCGTCAGTTGAATTGGGTTGAAGACAGCAATGTTAAAATAAAACATTGAAACATGAAATAAACTTGGACCAATTTAGAAGGTTTGTTTAATGCTGTCACGTGTGAAAAGGTCCCATTTATTATTTATTGACATTCAGCACCAACTCTGCTCTAATAGCTTTTTTTTTAGTGCAGTCAATATAGACTGTTGAGTCACTCTGTTGCCTTCGACCCTATACCCCCACCTAATGGCGACAAAGTATATCACACAAGTAGACGTGATAAAAAAAAGGATATGGTATTTGTATGTGTACATGTACACGAAAAACTGTAAAATAAAGTTAATAAAATAAGGGGAAAAAAAGTTAAAGTTAGAATATCAAGAGGGGGAAGTGCAACAAAAGAGAAAAAAGGGAGGTGCATTTACTACGTTTGATTTAATTCACACTGTCAAACCAACAGTCAACAGCCTCAAATGTCCGTATGCAAACACACAGGACTGAACATGTCGCTTGGTGATATACAGTATTAAGTGGACGAGTTAATAATGAATACGAATATGGCGAATATGGTGCTATAGTTTCTCTGCTGAAGGCTTTACTCCAATAATTAGCTCGTAAACTCCGCAACGTTTAGCCATGTAGATGTAGGTAAAAAAAAGTAAACACAATACATGCTGGCTGCTACAGTTACTAATGTGTGTCGCACTTAAGTTGAACACCTAAAGAAGAAGAAGGTCTTGCTGGTATCATTTGACTAGTAATTTTACATAAAGTTAACGTGTTAAATCAGTGCTGTGGTGGAATTGAAGAGGTATAAACACACACACACTCACCGTGTGAAATAAATGCCGTCGGTTAGTCACTCTCTCTCTCTCTCTCAGCAGCGTCAAGTCAACACACACTAGCTCTGATGGTGGTTGACTTCCCTCTGGGGACTTCAAAATAAAATGTACACTGTAGGGAAATATTGTGTACGAGTGTTCCCAAACTTTTTCATGCCAATTAATTAGGACCCCCAAATTGACATTTATTAGCTCGCGGACCCCCATTGGAAAAATGGACCCCACTTTGGGAACCACTGGTGTATACAGTATGTAGGCTATATGTGCGTGAGTGCATGCGTGAGTGTGAGCGTGCGTGTGTCTTAAAGCTATTTCAAAAGCGACCGCCCGAACGGCATGCATTATGACGCGACACATGTTTTATTTTGAAGGAAAACTATAACTCGACGTCTGGCCAGCTATAGTTGTTGCTCATGAGTGAACACATGACACATCAGGAAGCAGCATCCCATCCCATCCCAAGCCAACTTTTAGCCAAGTCAAACTGCAATCGTTCATTTCAAATTAGGAAATGTCTTTAAATAGGCATCATCACACATACAAAGTGCTTGTAATATATTAATGCCTTTTATGAATAATTAGAAAAATATATATGGAAATCTCGACACAGTAGTACAGTACTGTTTGTGTGTGAGTGTTTGATTGCTAATGCCTGGATAGTCACGATACATTGGGAAATTAATAAAAAAAACAGAAATAAATTTAATCAGAAAAGAATGGCCTAGAATTAAAGCATATAATGAAGAAAATAAATGAATACAAAATAAAAAAAAGTCTTGTGCACATGTATTTTCAAATTATATAACTTGGATTTCTTTAATTCATTTTGCATTTTTTTATTTTGATATTTTGTCTTGTGGCAATTTAGTTACCACGTGGTTTGTTCAGTTTACAGACCACTAAGATACCCTTCATGTACTTGTTAAAATACTTTATTATAATTATAATACTTTATTGTTTATTATAATGTCAACAACACACACACACACACAGTCCCCTCTCTTTTTCGGGGGGAACGGGGGCTCCCAAGTCCCAAGGCAGGTAGACGGCCCATTCTTCAAGGCACACCTGCCACCTGGGTTGGGAGGGGGCCACTTGTCCCTTCTGGTACCCAGGAAAGGTGAAGCTTCGGACGGGTCGGGCTGCCGAGCTACAGCCCTCAAACCTGGAGGTTCTGTGTTAGGAGCTCTGGTGGACTTAAAACCAAGATATTATGCAAGATCAAATAATACATAATATGATTAAATAATGCTATGCAAGAAAACCAGGATTTCTAAAATACAATAGGCTAATTCATACAGAATAGATTTTAGTTTAATTTCTGTATTTAACTTATAGAAAGGGAAAAAAACATTGCATGATGGGTGCATGCATCCACGCAAATGCAATGTTTTTTGTTTTCCTTCTAGAAGTATCAGTGATGTATCCCTTAAGGTCATCAGGGTTTCGGGTCTCTCGAACATCATGCCCCTCACTCGGGTGACCCAGCCGGGGTGATCAAGTCCCGACTTACGTCCCAGCAGAACCTATAGGTTCTCTATACATACTCAAAAATGTCAGGTAAAACTTGCCCAGGCTCCGAGGTTCTCTTATACATGCTCAAAAATGTCATATAACGGACTGGTTTGTGCGTGTCAGAGCCTTAGATATATAGACAGAGTTACGCAAACTGCGTTCACTTCATGGGGCTTCAGTCCAATGGCGGCTCTCCTACATAGACTTCTATACTATTGAGAATGGGGACAAAGAACTCCTGGACCGGAAGTATAGGCAGAAATGCATTGGATTCAGGCAAACAGCCCAGCTTTAATGATCTTAAATCCCTTTATTTTAGATTGTTTTGTAGTAAACATTAAAGAGATACTTCAGTCGTTACTGTAATACTTTAAAAACGGTTGTCATGATGTTGCACACATGCTTAAAATAGACCTCGTTTGAAAACATTTCCAACTCCAAGCTTTGTCTCGGTTCAGGCTGCAAAACAGCGATCGTTTTCACTTTCCACCCCCTCAATATCGTAACTAATCAGATGGTTCTTCGTCCCATAGCTAACCTCGATCAGTCCCCATTAGGGCCACACAATCCGTTGCTCCAGAACTATACTTTGCCGGGACTGGGAGGTATAGACCAATCTGGCGTGTGGATGATGGACTAGGCTCTGTGGGTTAATTGACTCCTGACCAGGCCCCTATCCCTCCTATACGTCTCACGACCAGGTCCACTCATGCTCTCACCAGGTCCAGGACTTGGTGAGTTGCAGCACCAGGCGCCGCAGCACCAGACACTTCTGAATTCATTCAGAAGTGGTGAATTCTTGAGCCGCAGCTGGCTCCACCATGGGCAACGGTGGTGCTGCTATATAAACATATGGGCCTACACATATAGTAGGCCTCTATTGCTATAATCATGTTCGTATTCCATCTCCCTCCAAAATAGTTTAAGTTCCCTCTGTTCCCGTCTATATTGATATATTTTATATATCATATATTGTTGTCCCTGTGTAGAGTTTTGTCGATTTCATGCCACGAGAGGTCTATGACGAGACGAGAGGTACCACACAAGAGGCTGCAGCAATACCCGTCTCCACAGCGCCTGCACTCGGGTATTGACTACTAGTGAACATAATTTAAGGCATTTAGGCCTGACGTCTGAAAGAATATACGGTATATTCAAGGATTTGTGCCGCATTTTCACGATAAAAATAAATAAATAGCAGACCTACAAGCTCGTAGATGAGCTTGTAGATCTGCTATTTTTCAATAGCTAAAGTATAACATAATGCTTATTAGTTAAAACACCAAAAGGGGTTCCCGTACAGAATGGGTTAATAAGGCATATGTAGGTATATAGGGGCCTAACGATAGTAGATTAGATAGATTTTTTTTAATCAATTGTTTTACCATTTATATGTTCCGAATGAATAAATAAATGAAATGACAAGGAAATGCTGAAAACTCAGCGTGTAACACGTACAGTAGCCTACAGCATGCTGTGCCAAGATCCTCCTTGTACGGTACAGTATTAATTCAAAGTGCTATTTTGATACAGAGTTATTATAACGGTGCCATATCCCCTGCTGGGGATATACATATGGGAGAACAAAAGCCTTTGCCTCAGCACTGTCAGCAGATTGGAAGTGCTGATTATGGGGAGAATCTGATCGAGGCTTCAACTCCTCATGAAGAGTTATAATCGTTTACCTCCATGGAGGTGCACTGGAGTCAAGAGAAAAATGCAGACAAACAATAATGCAAAAAGGCCTATACTCAGCGGTCTGAGAACTGAAAACTCTGACCTACTGCATGGCGAAAAGTGTTGAGTCTTGTTATTTTCTTGTGCTTAGTTGTCAGTCACCAAAGCATGAAATATCCCAGTGCGGTTCACAATCTTTTTAGAATCTGATCTCAGGTCAGAA
>NC_137883.1:4781458-4796458 GCF_963924005.1 Protomyctophum bolini | reverse complement strand
TAGACAGTTCATATATTACACACACTTGCTTGTATGCAAGCAGGGTTCGATTTGCTGAGGGAGATGGGGCCATTCTTTTTTTCTTTTTTTTTTTTTACGTCGGTGGGTATTTTCTTTTTAATGCCTGACTCTGGTCAGACTGAATTAAATACATGCATTTGCTTTTTGGGTCTTATACGTTTGGATGATATCACAATTTAACCAAGAAAATATAGTCATCACGTTAACTCTGGCGACATATATCTGGCACAAAGTTGTCAAACCTTCTACTGTAGCTCACAATGGGTCGCGGGTGTGACGAGTTGTGAGCTTGTAGAGCAACTGTTTTTGAGCTATTTGTCGCACGAAGAAATATAGGTCTTAGTTTAGTGGTTTAGAAATTGTCCACCGTTGGTTTTTTGTTTCGATTTGGTTTTTTTATCGAACCCCAAGTATATATGGATAATGCTCATGCACTCATTTACATTTGTAAACATGTGTGCACAGGGCGTGCGCACACACACAATCGACATTCTATAAATTTCACCTTTTTTTTTTTTCTCATATAGGAAAAATGACTCAACTCTTCACAATTTCCGGACAGATAATACATTCATACCAATAGTGAATGGCAATGAAGGTTTACAATCTGATCCAAATATAGACAACAAAGAACAATTACTCCATGGCTGAAACCTGAGTTATTTAAAAGTATTTCCTTATGAAACGGCACATAAACACATACAAAATAAAACGATGTATCATTATTCTCAGAGTAATTATTTGCATGACTAAAGCTATGCTATCATATTCATGTAATATATATATATGTACACAATCCATGTATGGATTTATATAGCTCTGCTTTATCTCCTGTGACTGTGTTAGGGAGATAACAGCTGTGTTGTGTAACTTATGCCATGATTCCCAGATGTTTTCTGAAGCACATTGATCTTAGAGAGTATGTCTTTGCAACAAAGGATTGACGATGCCGTTTTCCTTTACGTTTGTTTTTCTTTTTTGTATATGTATATTATTCAATTTTGTATTCTCGTTTTGCTTTCAAGTTCAAGGACATCATGGGCACCTCGATCGTCTTTTCAACCCATTCTGACCTGAGATCAGATTCTGAAAAAAATGTCTTCTACATCCTGACAGTTTTCTGATAAATCTATGTTTCTGTCTATTCTATTCTTCGATTTTTCAAAAAATAGCAGACCTACAAGCTCGTAAGTGCGCCACTCGGTGGCGCGCTATGAGCTTGTAGATCTGCTATTTTTAAATAGCTAAAGCATAATAGTGCTAACACCAAAAGGGGTTCCCGCCCCTGTTAAAGTATAAGTATAAACTATGGTTCATGTTTTAGGTTGTTATTAGAGGAAGTAAAAGATTAGTGTTAGTGTTATTTTTTTTCTTCATTTTCTGCTTTTATTATGGCGATTCTTTTATTTTTCTTATTTACTATAGTCCTACTAGACCCCAAGAAATTACATCTGGCCACAAAAGATCACAGGATCTACTGAATGTGAAGGAGGCCTACTGGGGGGAAGCCACACTGTGTGTCATATAGGCTCAATATGTCAGTTTGACACATTCAGTAGATCCCGTGATCTTTTGTGGTCAAATATAATTTCTTGGGGTCTAGTAGGACTATAGTAAATAATAAAAAAAAGAAATCGCTATAAAATGTTGTAAAAAGAAAAACATATTTAGCCCCATGTTCGAATGCCTGTTAAAAACAGCTAAAA
Source organism: Protomyctophum bolini (assembly GCF_963924005.1). NCBI lineage: Eukaryota > Metazoa > Chordata > Actinopteri > Myctophiformes > Myctophidae > Protomyctophum > Protomyctophum bolini. Next base: position 4,794,731 of record NC_137883.1, on the reverse strand, counting down.
TCACTAAAACAAAAGAAAGCAGCAAATGAAAAATAATTCATGTCAATTAGCACTCATCTTTTACCTTCTCCAATTACAACCTAAAACATGAACCTTGGTTGAAAAAAACTAAAGTTGTCCTTTAAAGGACCACTTCACCACTTTTCAACCTATCTTCATATAATAGGTTCTCACTAATAATCATGATAAAATGACACGATTTTTATCTACTCAGTCTGTGTCTCATAGGAGGGCTGTGGGCAGTTTATAAACCGTGACAACAGTGACATCATCATTAGGCAGATTATTTTTTTAAACAAGATTTCTTCATAAAAAAAATAGATTTTAATTATCGTGAGAACGATGGCTTCCATTTAGGCATTGCAACTTTCCAGGACTAGAAAGCCTGCAGTTTCTATTAGCTTGTATTCGCCATCGATGATGTCACTGGAAGACGGTTTCTGAACTGCCCACAGCCCTCCTATATGAGACACAGACCGAGTAGAAAAACATTGCGCCATTTGTTCATGATTTTTAGTGAGGACCTATTATATGAAGATAGGTTGAAAAGTGGTGAAGTGGTCCTTTAAGTAAAATAAAGTATACATGATCATTACATGATTAAACATTCGACAATTCAATTTCAAATATGTCTACAATTCCTACAAAACCTGTATATATATATATATATATATATATATATATATATATATATATATATATATATATATATATATATATATATATATATATATCCGTCATTTTGGAGCATAAAAAAGAAGTTGAAGGATAAAATTAAGGCCGATAATGATGTACCGAGCATCTTCACATCATGTATACTTTAATTTTAAATTATAATTTAAAATAAGAAAATAGCCGCAATTTTACATCGAGGTGCCCATGATGTCCCTACTAGTGCCCTGCACCTATCTTGTATCCGTCCATCCTTATCTCTTTTGCCTTTCCAATCTATCTATGTGATCATTTGTTTATCACTCGGCCTTATTTTCCGTAACTATGACCTCACGACGCGGAAGTCGAGACTTATACAAACAAACAAACTAACAAACACGAATGGAGGAACACAAAAACAACCAGTCATCCCCCGTAGTCCACGCCTTTGTCTCATACCCTCCGCGACAGCCATCATCACGACAACCATCCGTCCCACGTTACACTGTCCTCCTTCATGGCGTCTTATCGATGTCCACCCACGGTTAATTAAATGAGGTTATAGGAAGCGAAGAGACCGTTTGCGGTGGACTCCATGTTGCCTCCCCGGAAAGAAAAGAAACACGGGCTATATATATATGCAGCCAAACACTTCCGCGTTCAGCTTCCTCGGTCTCAACGTTTCTCTCCTTCCAGGGAGCAAACGTGGAGTCCACCGTTATAGGCTATATACGCTTCTTCGCTTCCTGACCTCATTTTAATTCACCTTGCATCCATACCCTGCTCTCCAGATTGGAAAGCAAAGTACTGCATGATGGCTGTCTCTAAATGTGTGTGTGGGGGGGGGGAGTTTTGCTGAGCAATTTGGTTTTGCGTCCAGTCTCTGGACCCCCGGGTTCATTTAGTCATAATAGATCCTCGTTATGTCCTGCAGGAGTTGTTTTGGGTTTCCCTGTCATATAACAACAGGTCCTTTGTACTGTAGTCCGGGTGGTGTGTGTGTGTGTGTACAGTAGTGCGTTGGTTCAAGCATCATGTATAGACCAGTCGTGTATAGTCCAGTCCAGGAGTCCAGTCCAGGAGTTTGATCTGTTGAATCCGCCCCCCGTCGTCGTCGTCATGCCAGCTCCTCGTAGTCCAGGTGTTTGGATTGCTGCCTCGTTTTCCACAGTCGGTAGAGGCGGAAGTCGAAATACTTCTCGATCACTTCTTTGCCTGGAAGATAATATAGTGGAACGTGTACGGGACAACGAGAGAGGGAACTTTTGAAAAACAGCAGATCTACTTTTGAAAAATAGCAGATCTATACAAGCTCGTAGCGCGCCACCGAGTGGCGCGCTACGAGTTTGTAGGTCTGCTTTTTTTTGGACAAATCGAAGAACGACTGACACAGAAACATGGCTTTTTCCAGAAAACTGTCAGGATGTAGTAGAAGATGTTTTTTTAGAATCAGATCTCAGGTCAGAAATCTGACGAATACTGGACAACTCACCCCGGTGGTTGCCCGTTTTTCCTCCCGGAATTTTCACCAGTGAGGGGGATAACTTTGTAATACGCTATTGGCCGTTTGTATTCTTTTTGGAGAAATATAAAAAAGATACTCCTGTGGAAAGGCTATATTATTTTACTTATATTGACCCTATAAACAATTTAGTATTATTTAATATATGTAAGGTTTTGCCCACTCAAATGGTACCTCATCAGATAATCCCCACATATCCTACAACAACTTCTGTAAACGGACTTCACTGTAGTAGCTTTTCATAAATGATATTTGGCTGTCTGCCGTCATAAAAGTTTATAGTTAGAGAAATTCAAAGTCCAGCCGTCTGCTGTCCAGCCTCTCCCACCAACCCCTCACTGGGGATTCTGGGAGGAAAAACAGAAACGGGGTGAGTTGTCTTGTTACCAATCTGACATGGGGCGAGGCACAACATGCTGCACAGGACAGGACCAGATGGAGGCAGATAGTCACAGCCTTATGTTCCACCGGAAACCAAGAGGATTAAGTAAGTAAGTAAGTAAGTACCAGCTCATTGGCCTTGTGGTTAGAGTGTCCGCCCTGAGACTGGGAGGTCGGGGTTCGATCCCCCGGCCGGGTCATACCAAAGACTCTAAAAGTGGGACCCAGTGTCTCCCTGCTTGACACTCAGCATCAAGGGTTGGATTGGGGGGTAAGTCCCTGCGACATACTAGCGTCATGTCCAGGGGGTGTACTTGTACATCAAGCTGCCTCACGCTACAGAAACAGGAGATAGGCTCCTGCCCCCTATGGGCCTCATGGCTCGGCAAGGATACTTACTATAGGTAAGTAACAAACACATTGCCCCTCCTTGGAGATCGAGGTACCATAGGGATTCAGAGTCACAATAATCTTAAACCATTTTGACCCGACGTTGATTCTACAAAATGTCTTCTGAATCCAGACAGTTTTCTGAAAAACCCTATGTTTCTATGTCAGTGGTGCTCAAGGACCCCCACAAAGAATGATGTGTAAATTGGCCGCGGACCCCCGCCTGAAAATATGTTGTTCCACGGAACCCCCCCCCCTCAGAAGCAAAGATTTGAGTTCAAAATGTTCGCTCTGAAAGAATATATTATATATTCAAAGATTTGCGCCACCTTTTCGCAATTTTTCAAAAAGAGCAGACCTACAAGCTCGTATATAGCGCTTGTATATCTGCTATTTGTCAATAGCTAAAGCATAACACAATGCTTAAAACACCAAAAAGGGGTTCCCGCCCAGGATGGATTAACCATATTTCATACATTGGATTGGATATAAAAAATATATCTATATATTATATATATATATATAAAATATATCCAGGCTATAGTTCCAGAGGAGAGGAGCTGCCACTCAGCCTGTGTGTTAAGGGTGAAGGTCATGTTTATATCCATCTAGGTTGGTCCAAGCCGACTGGATACTATGATGACATACAACAGCATTTTTGTGAGGGGAGAACATGTGGGGGTACCACTACCTACCCTAGGGGACACGGGGAGAACATGTGAGGGTAACTACCCTAGGGGACACGGGGAGAACATGTGAGGGTACCTACCCTAGGGGACACGGGGAGAACATGTGAGGGTATACCTACCCTAGGGGACACGGGGAGAACATGTGAGGGTATACCTACCCTAGGGGACACGTGGAGAACATGTGAGGGTATACCTACCCTAGGGGACACGGGGAGAACATGTGAGGGTACCTACCCTAGGGGACACGGGGAGAACATGTGGGGGTACCTACCCTAGGGGACACGGGGAGAACATGTGGGGGTACCTACCCTAGGGGACACGGGGAGAACATGTGGGGGTACCTACCCCTAAGGGACACGGGGAGAACATGTGGGGGTACCTACCCCTAAGGGACACGGGGAGAACATGCAAACTCCCCCAATCAATGGCAAATCTTGAGACGCGTGGGGACAAGATTTAGCGGACATTTAACCTGAATTCCCCTTTCATTGTCAATGGCAAAACTTGAGACGTGATGTGAGAAGTAGAGCTGGCTAGCGCCCCTCAAAAATCACACGCGTGTGAAGTGAGGGGCGCTCTTCTTATCGTCGTATACGTCATCGTGCCGTAACGTGTCGATTTGCTCGGACACACACATGACGTGCAATTCTCCTTTCATTGCCAATGGGAATGTAATGCTTGTCAAGGAAAAAAGCGTATTTAGCATCATCTAGTGGTTGCTTTGAACACTGCTGTCAGCTAAATGTGTTGTTCCAGGTCCATATTGTGTTCGCGTGCGCGCGTGCGTGCGTGCATGCGTGCATGCGTGCGTGCATGCGTGCGTGCGTGCGTGCATGCGTGCGTGCGTGCGTGTGTGTGTGTGTGCGCGTGTGCGTGTGTGTGCACCCCACCCTGAGCAGACAGCTCCAGCGGTGACACAAACTCAACAGAATAAGGCCTCATCAGGTTCTTCAGTTTCCCGAACAGCTGCAGGACCAAGATAAGAAAGTGCAGGCACGCAACACACACACACACACACACACACACACACACACACACACACACACACACACACACACACACACACACTCTAACTCAGTCCTTGACTCCTTCCGCAGTGAAACACATTTATCCAGTGACAGTGAGGAACACGTTGAGTATGGACTTTAAAGCTATACACAAATAGTTTAGCAACCATACACAGCTTACCCCCCCCCCCCCCCACACACACACACACACACACACACACACACACACACACACGAGCGGCAAGGACGGAGTCACTCATATAGCAACGCCAAGCGCTCCGGACGGAGATTGATAATATAGAGACGGAGATTTATCGATATCAAAACCGATCGATCGCATCGCTTCTTCCACAGGCACGGGAGGAGCGTCCGTTGCGCAACCTTCGATTCCATTATCGGAAATCTTAAAAGCGTGAATAGATCTAAATCATTCCGTCCGATTCTAAGCAAAGACGATGTTTTTTTTTTCCCCCGACGGCCCCGTCGCGGTCCCCGTCGCTATAATAATAGTCGCGTTAGAATGTATCACACCTTCCCCGTTGTTGTCGTCGATCGCCTCGGGGGGTGTTTTGGCTATACATGTTGCTATTATACTTCAGCTATATACTTCCCTTAAATGGGAAGTATATAGCTTGATTCCCTGCAGTCTGACTGATATGACTCTGATCTGCAAACAACTACACAAAGAGCAGCGCATCGTTTGATGTATACAGCAAAGCACTTCAGACGGGTTCCCACAACCCTATGGGGGTATGGTTTGTGTGTGCGTGCGTGTACATGCGTGTGTGTGTGTGTGTGTGTGTGTGTGTGTGTGTGTGTGTGTGTGTGTGTGTGTGTGTGTGTGTGCGCGTGCGTGTGTGTCCGTACATGCCCGTCTGTCTCTTAAGTGTGGCTCTTAAGTGGAAAAAGGTGTAGCACAATAACCCCCATTACAGGCTCTTGGCCTTTTGCAACGCCCCGGCCAAATGAAGTAGAGCTACAAAGAATGAGACGATAGACACGCAGAGAGAGAGAGAGAGAGGGAAGAGAAAGAGTGAGATTATACACACAGCAAGAAGAGGGACGGCTGCTTGAGAATGAGAATATTAATCCATTCTGAACGGGAACCCATTTTGGTGTTAGCACCATGTTATGCTTTAGCTATTGAAAAATAGCAGATCTACAAGCTCATAGCGCGCCACCGAGTGGCGCGCTACGAGCTTGTAGGTCTGCTATTTTTGAAAAATCGAAGAACGACTGACATTTTTAGAATCTGATCTCAGGTCAGAATGGGTTAATCAGACCAGTGTGTGTCCAGTGGAAACCTCGTATGAACCTGATCTCAGGTCAGAATGGGTTAAGAGATTACAACGGAGAGCAGAAGTGACAGCTATATAGAGAGCGCCGGGGGAAAACCAATGCAGGAAGAGAGACAGAAATGCAAAGTGAGAGTTGTATAGGCGGACATGGGGGAGGAAGAGAGAGAGAGAGAGAGACAGGAGGCATTAACCCATTCTGAACGGGAACCCACTTTGGCGTTAGCATCATGTCGTGCTTTAGCTATTGAAAAATAGCAGATCTACAAGCTCGTAGCGTGTTGTATAGGTCTGCTATTTTTTGAAAAATCGAAGAACGACTGACTTTATTTTTTTTTAGAACCTGATCTCAGGTCAGAATGGGTTAATCAGACCAGTGTGTGTGTCCAGTGGAAACCTCGTATGAATCTGATCTCAGGTCAGAATGTTCACTTCCCTGTTTATGCCTCGTCTCTCCTAATCTACGGCAGCTCTCCGTGGTTTTGACCGGACGGATAAACTACTGTAAGCTTTTTCATTTCTGACTTCTCGTCGACTCATGCCTCTCGGGTCAAAATATGAACGCGGCGGATTATTTGGCGATATTTATGGAAACGAGAGCACAGTATAAGCGAAAGCGAAAAAATATATCCGTTTTTTTTTCCCGGAACAGAAGAGGGGGGGGGGGGGGCTTTACAGAGTAAAAGCGGGCCATGTCTGTCTTTCCCCGGCCACACCCTCACAGAGCTTCAATTTTGATCCCGGGCGCAGGGCTGATTGTGTTTTTTAATGGAAAGAGACAATTAGGAGCTATATACTGTATATGAAATGACAAAGTGATTATATGATGAAGTATATGAAGACTGATTCACGCTTCTGTGACAAAAGCGTCATAGCCCACAAAGTGTCCCCTGAACAAAATCATTTTCAAACTATAGGAAAATGTGCTTATTTTTGCCGGGCCTGCAGGTTGCCTATATATATATAACCTGCAGGGTTACATTTTACAACCTGCAGGTACATTTACGGAAAGCGTGCGTGCGTGCACTGCGTGCGTGCGTGTGTGTGTGCGTGCGTGCACTACGTGTGTGTGTGCGCGTGTGCGTTGCGTACCTTTTCTCCATTGGGGTTGCCCAGGACGTAGCAGCCCATGATGTTGATGATGTTTGGCTCTGGGTTGACTTTGCTCATGAAGCGGCTAAGCCTCCTCCAGAACCTGTGTGTGAGTGAGTGAGTGGACACACACCAAGCAGACCGGAGATCAGATTCAAAAAATGTCTTCTACATCCTGACAGTCTTTCATTCTGACCTGAGATCAGATTCTTAAAAAAAAAAAAGTCTTCTATGTCAGTCGCTCTTCGATTTTTCAAAAATAGCAGACCTACAAGCTCGTATAGCGCGCCAACTCGGTGCATACTATGAAATAGCAATAATAATTTGACAAATGGAAAACATCTGAAAAGAAAATGGCGTACGGTCAACCATATCAGTGGTTATCGTGTCTATTAATTGTTTCTATGCTCAAGTAACGGACAAGGGGCAGCCAAACCATATCAAACTGCCTCTCCCTGTTCCTCAGGAAATACCTCGTTCTCTCTCAAGATGAAGCGTACTATAGTCATTTCATTTAGCCAATGCTTAAAGGACCACTTCACCACTTTTCAACCTATCTTCATATAATAGGTCCTCACTAATAATCATGATAAAATGGCACGATTTTTTTCTACTCAGTCTGTGTCTCATAATAGGAGGGCTGTGGGCAGTTTATAAACCGTCTTCCAGTGACATCATCATTGTGCAGATTATTTTTTAAACAATTACCGTGAGAACGATATGGCTTCCATTTTTGCATTGTAACTTTTTAGGACTCGAAAGCCTGCAGTTTTTATTAGCTTGTATCCCCCATCGATGATGTCACTGGAAGACGGTTCCTGAACTGCCCGCAGCCCTCCTATGAGACACAGACCGAGTCGGAGGAAAGAAAGCGCCATTTTTTCATGATTATTAGTGAGGACCCATTATATGAAGATAGGTTGAAAAGTGGTGAAGACCAAGGGCCCCCTGGGGGTCCCCCGGCCACACTTTGGGAACCACTGTTATAGTAGCCTCGGAAACCCAGACACTCCTCTCTCTCTGTCGCTCTAAGTACTCGCTCTAGTCTGTTACAGTGATTTATTGAGTGAAATAATCATATTCACTCAGACATCTGGCAAAGGGAAAAGGTTCCTCATGAGATCTCAGCGGTGGAGGCATAACTCACTGGCACATGTCCTCCTCCTTCTCCACTTTGGCGAACGTCGCCACTTTGTTCTTCAGCAGATAGAGATGACCGGGACCTCCCTGTATGTGACGCACGCACGCACACACGCACACACACATACACGCACACAGACACTATAGTTATTAACTACTACAAGTAAGACGTGCGAACGCGGGAAGCGTAAATTGCAATAACAACAATTAGAATAAATTACATACTTTTTTAAAGTTAAGTTTTTTTAAGTCAAGTTTTTTTTTTAAGTTAAGTTTTTTAAGTTAAGTTGTTTGTGTGTGTGTGTGTGTGTGTGTGTGTGTGTGTGTGTGTGTGTGTGTGTGTGTGTGTGTGTGTGTGTGTGAGAGACTAATCATTGTGTATCAACTATACTTTGCATAATGTCTGTCTTCTTAATTAAAAGCTTGGGATACCATTGGGAGTTACATCACTGATTCTCTTTACAAGCATGGTAAAGGGCCACTATTGTATGTACTGTATACTGTAGCAGCCCACTGTATAGCAGCCTACAGTACACATTCCAGTATAGCGCGCCAAAGTCCTGACGTCACTCGCTCATCCCCTAGTTCACGGAAGTAGCCTACTTAGAATAACATGGCTCATCTAAACATGGGTGAATTTTCATAATGTTGCCGATGCCTTTCAGTATACCTTCATGATGCTCAGTGACATCATAGAAGGTTTGTTTCCCTGCCCACATCGCTGGTTTTTCCTACAGGCAGGTGTTCGGGTGAATTTCAACCCGTGTTTAGTGATCCCGAAAAATCCAATACACCCACAGTGGATCTTTTTTTCTCTGTCTTAGGAATGGATTGACCACAGGAGAAGTTGCCAACTCTTTCCGTGAAAAGTCATGATGAAATATTAAAGAAGAGTGTACCTCAAGTTGCCATGCATTGCTGTACTGCAATATTATATTTGATGAGGAATGTGTTTTATGGAATATTTTATATTGGGTAAAATATATTCCTGTCTGTCTGTTTCTAGCGAAAATGTAACTAATTCAGTAGCAGTAACAATAGCGTTTTCTCTCAGTCAGTTGATTCTTCATATCCATATGAACGGCCAGGGTGACATGTTTATTTTTCAAACACAGTTCTTATATGAGGCGATCTAAAAATCCTCCTATGGGGATTATACAATGCAAATAAAAGGTACATGAACCTGTGGACTTAGCGCCCTCTATTGACGTCAGACTTCCGTGCTCTATAGCTAAAGTAGTATACCTTTACGTTACTGGAGTATTTCCAATTTTCCATACTTTTCCTTCTACAGTGGCAAATATTGCACTTTTTACTCCACTAGAATTATTTCAAAACTTTGGTTACTATACTTTGTAGATTTTGATTATTAGTAATTACCGCAAAACATACTGTACAAAGTGTACATCAACCACTTTCTGCATAATGAATACTTTAAGTTTTTTGTGCTTTTTAGGACTTTTACTCAAGTAAATTGATCCATTTTTTGTTTGCTTATAACTTTTTTTTTGCAACCCATTTTTTTCACCCATGCAGTGTCAATTATCCAATGTAATCCTGAGCGCTATACCACTTCCTCTGCCAACCTGGGGAGGGCAGCGGACTTGACCTCACGCTTCCTTCTATGCATGAGGAGTCCAAGCTGCTTCTTTTCACAGGCCGGATGTATAGCTCGTGGATATAAGGAACACGTGATTCCGACCAGTTATTCCTTTCCCCCTCCATCAGGCGCCACCGGCTGGCCAGGGGGAGGCAGTTTAGAGACCAGGATTACTGCATGTTTTTTGGCTAATCCTTGTGACATATATATATATATATATATATATATATATATATATACCGTTCTGTTGGTTATTGGCACGATTTAAAACATTCACCGAGTATTTTCTATTTGTCCTTTTGTTTTTGTTTTTTTTAATTATCATATTTCCCAGTTTTTCTATACTCACCTGACAGAAGATGAGCATTCTCCAACACTTGCTTCCTCTCCTGTATAATGTGAGCTTTTTATCAATCTCCTCTGTGGGAAGGAAGGAAAAATACATAGTAAGAGAGAGAGATATATATATATAGAGAGAGAGAGAGGATCGGATATGCCTTCTGCACGAGAGGCGTGGCCGCGTTTGGGGATTGACCAGAGAGTGTCAGAGAGGAAGGCGCTGACATCCCCGTAAGAGGGCACGTTTGGACAAAAAAATAGAGAAAATAGCAGATCTACAAGCTCTCAACGCGTCGCAGCACGACGCGTTGAGAGCTTGTAGATCTGCAATTTCCCGGGGCTCGACACATTCACTCTTTAGCTTGTGGAGATGCGGTGCGCACAGGGCCGGATCTACCATATGGGCACTTTGGCCACGTGCCCAGGGGCCCTTGGGCACCAGGGGCCCCTCAAAAAAAAAAATATATTATTATAATTTTTTTGTTTCACATAAAATTTCCCTGCTAATCGGAATGAAATAAATGGTGTCTAAAAAGAAAAAGATTAGTGTTTTATTGTTGGTGAGAAGGGGAGCTGAAAAGTGCAATTGGGGGGGGGGTAGGCGACCGGAAATAGGCCAATGTAACGGCATAAAACTGCCCCAAAACAGCAAAATTGTTGCGCGAGCGTGAAGGGGGGGGGGGGGGGGGGCCCTTCGAGTTTCAGTGCCCAGGGGCCCTCAGAGGTGTTAATCCGGCCCTGGGTGCGCACGACCTGGATTTCTAAACAAAATGCGTTTCAACGCGAAATGCCAATGCCAATAATGTCAAGTTCAGGACAGGGAAAAGGACAGGAATTCTCCTGCATGCTGCCGTGTCCGGCATGGCATATGGAAAAGGAGGAGTGCGCGCATTTGCATTCATCTCTGCATTCGTGGTCTGGAGAGTAGAGTAGAGGGGCAGTTGTTTCACAGACACGGGTAAAAGGGGCATGTGGCCCGAAGCCCCCTTTGATGTCTATGTGTGTGCACGTATACCCGTGCGCGACACGAGCACGCGTGCAACAATTTTGACACGTGCACCTCTGGATGAAGAGCGTTTGCATGAATGCCTATAAATCCTATATAGCATCAAAACAAGGCATGCAAGGCATTTTATTTTCACCTACCCAGGATGTCATCGAACGTGGCATGCTCGTGGTCCTGAGGGAAGAGATGAGGTCCAGTCAAAACGGGATCATTTTGTCAAGAGTTACAGTATAGCCTCTATACATTATACATTACACTACATTGCATTGCAGATTTCATTGAAGATAAGTGCGTGCGTGCGTCTGTGCATGTTAACCCATTCTGAACGGGAACCCATGTGGGTGTTAGCATCATGTTATGCTTTAGCTATTGAAAAACTACAAGCTCGTAGCGCGCCACCGAGTGGCGCGCTACGAGCTTGTATATAGGTCTGCTATATTTTTTGAAAAATTGAAGAACGACTGACATTTTTAGAATCTGATCTCAGGTCAGAACGGGTTAATCAGACCAGTGTGTGTCCAGCGGAAACCTCGTGTGAATCTGATCTCAGGTCAGAATGGGTTAATTATAGGGCCTTTCAAACGGGAAGCGAGGAACGCAGGTGTTGTTGTTGCCTGGATCAACGACACGACAGGGTCTCCTCCTCCAGGTCTGGATCAAGAGGGGCTGCGACAACGCAAGCGTATAAAAAAAAAAGACCAAAAAAGAAAGCTAAACAGAATCCAGGTCTGGTGTGAGTCGCGGGCGTACTAGTGTGCACGAAACGAGCGACGCGCGCGACACAAATCCCACGGGGACCGCGCTCGTGTAAATGACGCTTGCGTTGTCTCGCCACTCGCCAGCGACCTGCTCCCCCAGTGCGCCGCGCAACAAAAACGGCAGGTCTCGCTGAAAGCCATATAACTTCATAGGCGCGCTCAGTCTGAAAGACCCTTTTTTTTAAGACTCACATAGAGAATGGGAATGATGGATGGGTCGTCTCTTCGGAGGATGGTAGGGACGTACTCCGCCTTGGGGACTTTGGAGGAGATCAGCTATAAAGTGTATATATAGGATAGGCAGGGAGGAGAGACACGGGAGACAGAGGAGTATATGAGGAGGACAGAGGAGACAATATGCATCACGTTATGCAGGGTTTTTAATGCCCCCTATATATACACACACACACCAGTGCTTCCCAAACCATTTCACGTCAAGGACCCCCAAATTGACACTAATTATAGCCCCCATTTGAAGAGATATGCCATGGGGATCGACCCACGTACGTAAGAGAAGATTTTTTACGGCTCTAGCAGTGATTCCCAATGCGTTTTAAACTTCAATGACCTCCAGTTTGACATGCATTAGTCTACGTCTACGGACACCCCATTTAATGGCATTTCTATCTCTGGGACCCCCAGTTAATTTTGTAATACCAATGTTAATTTAACTCTGAGAGTGTACAAACGGTATTTGTATACTCTCAGACCTCTTTTCCACCGGTTGGTTCTTTTTGGTTTTTAGTCCATGAGCCAGAGCTCCAAAATTGGTGGGCAAACTATACCCTATATTAAATTGTTTATAGGATCAATACAAGTAAATTAATACATGATAACCCTTCCACAGTAGTAGCTTTTTCATATTTTCGATTATTTTGCATATTTTCCTACATAATGCCTCATTTGCATATTTAAAAATGTAAAATTTGTAATACAATAAATCATTGTCTTCTCAATTGGGGAAGTTTCATGGTGATAACAATCTAATATAGGTATGGTTTTGCCCTACTCAATTCATAATTAACCTTTCAATTTTGGAGATCTGGCTCATGGACTAAAAACCCAAAAGAACTGAACCGGTGGAAAAGGGGCCACAGAGTTACATTTAGTTCATTTAGTCGACTAAAATGTATATGTTGGCGGGCCTTGATGCCGTCGTAATGGCTGATTTTGCACTTGCTGAAAACGGCCGATCTACAAGCTCACAACGCGTTGCAGTGAGCTCTATATAGATCAGCTATTTCCGGCATTCAAAACCAAGTGTACAATGACTTATACGGGATCTCTTGTCCACTAGTCCATTCCTAACATTTTAGTCTAGTTTTTAATTTGTTGACGAAATAGTCAATATATTTAGTCTTAGTTTTAGTCGTCACGGCTTGGTTTTCATTTAGTTTCCAAAG